>NC_090058.1:11214631-11324273 GCF_038355195.1 Osmerus mordax | reverse complement strand
CTATGAAAAAAGAGCATTTCCAACTGATACATGCCCCTCTTATAACTACTGTAGCTTTAAGCTAAACTCTGCCACCCCCAGCCTCATACGCACATCACCATTAATCAAAAAGCCTTGGAGTTTCACAAACAAGTGACATAAATAACTAAAAACATCAGGGAACTGAGAGAAAGGAGACAACGGCTGGCCACATAAAGTCAGTGAAAAGCTGCAATGTCACCTTGAATCTGGGTATCAAGCAGTAGCGTGTGCACGTAGCACCAATAGGGTGATTTAGCATAATTATGAGTATTAACTGCTGTTTGGATGAAGGTGTTTATCCATATCTCTCTATTTGAGAGGCTTCACAACATCGTATATCCCTGCAAGGTTAGATGTAGGAGTCGATACTGCATACATTTGCATCCTTTACAGGCTAGACTTTCCAATATTTCTTGAGCTGTTTGAACCACATCCACTGAATATAAGTAATAAATGGAGAAACTGTAGTGTTTTTTGTTTTTTTGGAACAAGACCAGAGTTTAATGGTTTGGTTTCTCCTCGGTTTTTATCGAGAAAAGTGGTCCATTTAATTGCAGTGACGGGGGGCTGCCTGTTAGAATCACAAACAATTGAGCTAGGATCAAGGGGCATCTCATTAAAATGCATTGATTTCCATCAATCTGAGTCAATGAGAAGGCAACCCTGTCAATGGCAGATTGTTGTATGTGGTTAACTTCTTTTACAGCACATGTGAACCTACATTTTCAGCATTTGTATGTTGACAAACAAGACTGTCAGCCACTGTAATTGCACCCACTAACTGTTTGTTATGGTTAATTACGTTAGTCATGCAGCACATAAGTACCAAGAACACAAAAGCTGTCAAGGTGTTGCTACTGCAAGGCGTTTAAGCTAGTGCAAAGTCACACTGAGCATACTCCATGTCTATAGAAGCATGAGTTGGTAGATGTTCTGACTGAGATGTGTTTGACCAAATTCGAAAGAAATTCGAAAGACCAAATATTTCTGAAGTGGAGTTCTCAAACATCCATTCAACACTTTCCACAAACAATTGTCAATCTAAAGAATGAGGTAGTAGGCTTACCATGTAATTGGTAACATTTCAATTAAAGTTTCAAAGTTCTTGGTCCAACCATTAAAACCATAAAGTCAACATGGCACCAATTGTCCTTTCAAACATCAACAAGCAAATGCCAAAAATCTCAATTAAAATGTATTTCTTGGTTTTGCCTGATGTAAAATATTGATTGGTGACAGTGAACTCCTTGGGGACACTGGCAGGGATATCAAGTCACTGTGTCATTGCTTGACATCATGGATCCATCGATTAAAGAAATACATAATGAACTGGTGTGTCATTTTGACTCGTTATTGATTTCCATATTAGTTGCTGATTGATACAAGCTTTAAATGTCAATTAGACATTGATCAGGCCAAGGGGCCAGTAGTGCCCTGGGATACTGTGTCACTCCACATCTATGTGACTTTGCAGGATTCCATCTTGCTCTGTCCATTCATCTTGTGTAGAAAAAACAAAATACCAGCATGTGACTACAATTTACATTTATAAAGATTAGTCAATGTCTGTAATTTCCAAATGATTGTTTTAAGGGCCCTCAATTACTGCTGCTGTACATCAGTGCATACTGCCTTTCAAAGCCTGTCCTTATTGGTTGTTAACATGTATTGGAAATATTACAGATGTCACATAATGTTTTTATTGTGTCTGAGTGTCAAATATCATGTGCTTTATCATGCCAGCCTTTATTATAAGTATGTTTATGTGTACAGTATGCGCCTATTAAGACAGGCGCAAACCCAATGAATATGTTATATTATTTTTTTGTTTGATAAAGGTTTCAAAATAATGAATCAGTGTTTCTTAGTGGAATTGTGCTATGCTGGATCAAGCCTGAAATAATAAACCTAAACTGTAGCTCTGATCAATATAAACTGCTTTGTCATCTTGCACTGTGTTGCTATGACTCCATGTGTGTCCATATCACCCAAGAATCCATCCATTCTTTCATATTTGTTTCATAAATACTGAAAATGAATTTGAGTTCTTGACTTAAGCTAAATGTAATATAAAACTAAAATTTAGCTAAAAAACTTGGATCTATACCAGAAGAGAATTCATAAACTTTCAAACAGGCCAAGTAACAGGAAGGAAACAACAGTTTCACAATCCTCAAACATAATCTTCTGAAATAAAGCAATTTTTGGCTGTGACGTATGTTTAGGATTATGTCTTAATCCTTTCCATCGACTTCTGTCACTCAAATATCAAAACACAATGAAGAGAACATATGACGCCATAGTTAAGAAAAAACTATTGTAAAGACTATTGAGGTTAAATCTAAGCTTCAACTGACACCCATATATCTACCATTTACACTTCCAAAGGCAGATGACACTGTTTAGACTAGGCCAGGGCAGGACTGTTACAACTTGTACTAATAGAACACCAAGAATAAAGAGCTCTACAAGAGCATGTACACGGAGAGACAAGGTTAATGAGGCAGGATTCAACGTTCTACTAACACCTCCTCCAGACAGTACCACTGAAACTTTATAATAAGTCTCACTTAAATAGGGATGAAGGTGCTCAGTGGGAAAAAAAAAACATTTAATTAAGTAGGGGTGGATTCACTTTCAAGAGTTAAGCACTTGTTAGCTTCAGGCAGGTAGACTTGTAGTATTTAGGATTTGATAATGATTTAAAGAGTACAGACTCTGTATCTATGGCGCTTTGGTTCTGCTTCACAAAAGTGTTCTGCCTCACTACACCCAATCCAATGCTACGTTTACCCTATAGCATGACTGTGCGTAACTTTTCAATGCAATCCCTGTAGAAAAGCTCGACTTTTGGGTTTGTATGGATGTGTATGACCAACCAGAAAACTGATTTTGTACAACTCAGGCATAGTGTCCTATCAGTAGGCAATGTACTACACAAATGTGGAGCACGCCCACGCTTTGCAGACAGATCATACAAAATATAAAGTAATGGAAAACAGGTGTGAGAGTGAGACTATGCTTGTTCGAGATCCGCTTTGCCTAGCATTGAATGTAGACGAGAGAAGGCGGTAGCAGGGGGAGAGAAGTGAAAAACTTACGATAAAGTTGAACAGTCAGTCATCAACAAGACGTTTCCAATCATGTAGTTGGCTTGGGATGGCGGTGGAGAGCAACTACAGCGCCTGACTCGGCCGCCTTGCTCTCGTGTGATTATTGTGGTTTGCATCGCCGTGACAATCGGTGACATCTCAACGCGTCAGACCGCACTTCTACCTGGCGTGCAACTAAGCCAAGCGGTGATTGACATCCACCTGGCTGATCTCAAACAAGCTTACGTGTTCCAACTTTCTATAAGCTTGTGAGCAGACCTCACTTAGGAATTAAATGAAACGAGCTGCACACGGAAAGTCACGTAACAGCCAACCAACAAGAAACAATATAATTTGGATGTCAGGCACTGATCAATCCAATGGCTTCAAATAAGTGAGATGTGGTTTTGATTGGTTTCCATAAAAAAGGGACATTCAATATTCAAGTGAGCAAGCTGAGATTGCGTCGAATAAACCAACTAGCCTATGATGTGGGAGGGTAGTGTGCTATCAGTGTTAGCCGAAGTCAGCTCGCCTTGCTTATCTGACAGGTTTCCATTGCATTTTATAGGCCAACCTCCTTCATCAAAGCGATTAAGCAATTACGCTGATTATGCTGCTCCAAAGAAATGGGGAAGCGCTATTAAGTAGCAAGCATTCTGTGATATAGTAACAGTTGAATTTGTGTTGAATGAGAATAAAGCTTGTTTTCTTTCATCCTTGACCTATTGGTACAGGTTGTCAATTTTCCTTGCGAGCAAAAGGGGGAGGGGTGTTTTGGCAATGACACCGTTTAATTTGGGTCTTTTACATTTCACATTTAGTCATTTAGCAGACGCTCTTATCCAGAGCGACTTACAGTAAGTACAGGGACATTCCCCCCGAGACAAGTAAGGTGAAGTGCCTTGCCCAAGGACACAACGTCAGTTGGCATGACCGAGAATTGAACTGGCAACCTTTGGATTACTAGCCCGATTTCCTCACCGCTCAGCCACCTGACTCCTTTTATAATTTTGATGGGCTATATTGCCTACACTCTTTACTGGGGCATTGCACACCACTCCACAGAGAATCCAACTTTCAAGATCAGATGCCAGCTTAGTTTTTCTAGGGTGAAGATGAGATCTGCTTTTGTCTTACTAATTAGATGTAAGTCCCATACATGAAAAACTGCAAAGTGAATCTATATCTCAAAATACTCCCTTGACCTGTGTACCGTCTATTTAGTACATGCCAACTGTTGAATAATCGAATTCAATCGGAATGCCTTGGCGGTGTAGGAATCGCTAAGCTTTTCCTCAGCAATCGAAACCCGATACCACAGTGCCACCAATCTGTGCAAATCATGTAGTTTATAATGTGATTTGTTTGAAAAATAAAGCCAGTCACGTTTTGTCTCAAATATACCGTGGAACTTTATATGACAAACAGCAAAGTAAGCCTGAATTTGTGCAGTAAGAAACCAACTTTTTCCCAACTGTTAATGACCGTCGAAGATGTCCTTATCCTCAACAAGACGTTTATATGCGCAGGCGTATCTGTCCACCCGTGTGGAGACAGAAGAAAGAAGATGATTGTTAGAGGATGATAGATGAAGGTGCTGAAATTTTACCTCGGGAGGATATCTCAAGGAAGAGACGGGGGTCAGCTGCTCGTATTGCGGCGGTGTACTTGTCTTCTGTTCCGGGAACCTGAGCCTTCTTTTCGGGCATGAGTCGGACTCTGAGTCGCCCTCCTTCAGCACCTAACCACCATTCCAAAATACGTGTAAGGTCCATTTCCAAGAAAAATACAGGGGCTTCCTCGTACACAGCTAGTCCCCCGCATCCTGTTCTGACCATTTCCTCCCCAATTTCCACGACGACTTGATTCGATTTTCTACTGGCTTTTGTCAAGCCTAAATTCAGAACTTTGGACAGCGGCCGTTTGAAGCGAGAAGGGAGCTGTCCAGCATTAGATGAATTCCCTTTGTCCACCACTGTACTATCGATTGCTGCCAACTTTGGGTCAACAAAAGTTGAAATTGTTTTTTGTAAGGGAATGCAGTGCATTCTTAAGTTAGCACGCACCGTGTAGCATCCGTTAACAGTCAGACAATCACCGTTGAGTGGCCGTTTAATAAACTCTGCCAAGTAATACCTCAAAAGAGAAGGGACAGCAAAATCCACGGCGAGATTTTTCCTCTTAAGTCTCGAGTTGTATGTTTGGTTGGAGTCTTTTTTACCTATAGCATCAGCGCTGCTGTTGAGGAGACCAGCGGTGGAAAGCGCAAGCCCCGCGGTGGTCCTTTGCGATGCGCAATGCAGCTCAAATAAAAATGCCGCAGACCAAATAAACAAATAAAATATCCTGGTCGTCATGCTTAAATAAAATAATTTTCCTATTGAGGCTGCTTCTCCGCTTTCTTAGGTTTCACAGACACAGCACAAATTCAAAGAGTGAATCGATGATCATGCGGCTTCTGAGGCTCTCGCTTGTGCTCACCCACGGCAAAAGGAGGGGGGACTTGCCTCAGATTGGTGATAGTGTTGGCTGATACTATCCTTTCGTAAATCGGAAAAGTGGCATCCTTTCCCCCCAGATTATGTAATTTGTAAAGGGGTTGTTCCAACGACTCGCACTTTCGGGCTCTGATTGATATGCCAGTCGGGTCTGCTGCAAAGGTTCTCAAAGCCTCCTTACACAGTTGTGGTGGTACAAGTAGCCGTTTTATCAGCAAAGAGATTTCGTGTCGTTTTCTTTTTTCAAGCTATAACTATCCACTGGCCGGACCGGTAGGCTATACAATTTCTTACTCCTTTGGAAGTGGGCTAGATAATGTGGCCTGTCCTCCGCTGAAGATTTGATTTGATTCACATTCGGAGTTTAAAGATGTCCAGCATAACGTGGAACTTTAAAATGCAACGATAGATTCACTTGGGTTATCAATCGTAGTCTTTCCATCATCTGTGCAGGCAGTGAAGTTGTACTGCCATTCCACAATTCAACGAATCCATCCGACAGATGTGGTTTTAGATGTTTTTTTACCGCGCATTTTTGTGCGTCATTTAGTTCCTATTGCAAACTCACTTATAGCGTTGCAGTGACGTCAATAAATCAGTTATTCCAAAGTGTGCACGACTAAACGGGGAACGAAGGAGTCTTCGGTCGTTGATTGCCGAACGTTGAACGTTGTGCGTACAGGACAGGGAGCAATAGCCCAAACCCTAGGCGCACTCGTTGTGAGAGCGTAATTGTTATGGCACCTGCGGCTCTGCACAGTGTTCCGGAATTATTTTCTTAATGAATTTCGATGAATCATCAACCCTTTGCCCGGAAATAATTAGGCCTAAATTACCGTTCTCTAACAGCCTAGTTGTTTGTCCTCTAATTGTTAAGTTTGATAAGCCAAGTGTTTGGGAATATCACCTCAATATGTCGTTAGTCTAGTAGCCAATGTAATCTCTAAGAAGGATAACTTCTTGTTGCAAAAACTGATGCCAGCTCTACAGTCTTGCAAGCTCAAGTGTGTATTTTCTCTCTCTCTCTCTCTCTCTCTCTCTCTCTCTCTCTCTCTCTCTCTCTCTCTCTCTCTCTCTCTCTCTCTCTCTCTCTCTCTCTCTCTCTCTCTCTCTCTCTCTCTCTCTCTCTCTCTCCTACACACACACAAACACACGCTATCTCTCTCTCGCTCTCCAGATTGATGTACCATTTGTCAGCAGTAGCATGTAGCCTAAAGGAGGTTTAATCAAATGTAAACTGAATCTGTTGAGTACTGACTATGATTTCAACATGTAAAGCTTTTTTTTTTAAGAAATGTTGATGAAATGACAATAGAAATGAATCGTTGATCCTCATCCATGAACACTAGATGGCACTGTTAGACACAAAAATGTATTTCATGATCGATGACCAATTAATTTAAGCTCTTATAGCTTTGAATTTTTTAACCATAAAACATAATCAGTCTTACAAAATGAAAACCTATTTGATAACTGTATTCATTTTTGTATTTAAGACAAGTGACAGTCTAGCTGAATGTAAATTAATCTTATTAATTAAGTGACATCGTGGCATCCGGCTTGCGTCTTGATCTCAGCAACAATAGACTTAATCAACAATTAATTTGTCAAAGTTACACAGTCAAGAAGCCTTTCAGTATCTCCCGTTATTCAGTAAGTAGACAGACAGTATTGAAATGCAGAGACTTAGACTTAGAACAAAACATATGCCACTGCCAATTTTGTTCCAATAATATCTATACTTTATTATCTACTTTTAATACAATGACTTTGATGTCAATAGTGAGCATACATAGGCAGTATGTGACGCAGGAGCAGTTAATGTGGTTAATGACAATCATGAATTCAAGAGATGAGAAATTATGAAAGTACTTCTCACACTCCTGAGCCTTTGTAAAGAATTAAGTGATCCTTCCACTACCTTAAATTATCAGAAAACAATGACACTATAAATAGAGCATTATATCATTAATCCATTCAAGCTAATATCAAACCAGCGTTCTCTTTCATGAGAGTATCTAATTTGTACATTTCCCCCACAACAGGTCATGAAGCACTTGGCATCCATATGGCTCTTCTGGGTTTGGGATTATCATCCACAAGCCCATGCATTTCCCAAAGGGGCTTGAGGTGGGATTCTGGGAATTGTATTTGTTTTCCTTTGTAGGCTCCACCTCTCTCTTTCAAATCAAATCAAATCAAATTTATTTGTATAGCCCTTTTTACACGCAAGCATGTCACAGAGGCCTTCACATATGCCCATAGAACTGCCCCTCAACCAACCTAAACCCTCAAGGAAGACAAGGAAAAACTCCCCAAAAACTCTCAACAGGAGAAAAAATGGAAGAAACCTTGGGAGGAGCAATTCAGAGAGGGATCCCCTCCTCCAGAGACGGTTGGTGAGAGAGAGGAGCAGAACACAGGCTAAACATAGTCATACAGTGTCGGTGGGTTTTTAAAACACCAAAATCCATTGTTCAACTTTATAGATGTAGGACAGGACCGGGAGACTCGCGACCAGGTCCAGCGTTGGCTGACCGACGACCAGGCAGGTGCTAACAACTCAAACCCCCCACACCACAAGGGATGTGTGTAGGGGGGGACAGAGAGAGGAGAGCAGGGATTAGAGAATGCCAGGAGCAGCTAACAGTTACAGTCATAATAGAATGAGATCCCCACCGGTCAAGTGTGGACTGGTGCAGCAATTTAACAGAGCAAAAAAGGGGAATTTGATGCAACCCCACACACCAAGACAGCGACAGCCCCCCCCCCCATTTGGAACATGAAATCTGTTCCAGGGGAACAGAACTCTAAAATAAGTTATACTTATAGAATAAGGATGGAAGCAACCCGTCCCCCGTTGCCTCCAACTAGTAACATACTTACCTTTAACAGTCGTAGAATTGACTAAACAATAACGTTTTTAACCTAATTTTAAATGTCGAAACAGTATCAGACTCCTTAATTGAGACGGGTAATTTGTTCCAGAGAAGAGGTGCTCTATATGAGAACGCCCTACCTCCAGCTGTTTTTTTCTTAACTTTGGGAACCACCAGATAGCCGGCATCTTGAGATCTAAGTGTCCTTGCGGGGCAATAGGGTGCAAGGAGACCGGAGAGGTACAGTGGTGCCAATCCATGCAGAGATTTGTATGTTAGTAGTAGAACTTTGAAGTCAGCTCTGGCTTGGATCTTTATCTGCCTTTGCTCTACAATCCAATGTGTGTGTGTATGTGTTTGTGTGTGCTTGCGTGAGGGTGTGTGTGTGCATGCGCATGCACACACACACCCTGCACACACACACCCCCACGCAAGCACACATAAACAGATACACAAGCTTATCCCCTTGAACCCCATTTTAATCTATTGTGAATTAATACCTGGATATCTGATGCCGTATCAACACAACTTAGACTGCTTATCCAGATATGGCCATGGTAGGCTAAGTAGCATTAGCATACACTTATATAAGCACTGTAGAATCATTCATCATCAGTCGGCATCTTGGGTTATTAATAAGAGATTAACATTTAAACCAGAAGTAAATTAAATTGATTTTTAAGTGTTGCTACACCAACTCAGGCATGTAAGCACTAAAAACGACCATTCTTAAATGGAATAATTGTTTTTAAAGGGAACCTTACTTTATGTACATGTTTGTAATGCAAATGAATTTCTGTGAATGCTTCTTTGATTGTTGCTGTTTTGTAATGTTCATTGGGGATGTTCTCTCAGGATCTGACCACACTTTGCCAACAGCTTGGCCTATCACTACACTTGTTTCTAATGGGTATGTGCTTTGAAACCTATTCTAGACTGTTTAAAAAATAATGAATACAGGCTATTTGATTGCACCGTGCCATCTCCTGAGCTATAAGTCCCCTAACATCCATTTTCAATAAATAATTTGGTTTCAGAAGAATGCAGTGCATTTCCTGCTATGATTTTGGGTCTGTTTGACTCTCAAACACCTTTAGAGCTCCTTGCAACTTGTACATGGTTCCAAGAAGGACAAAAGAGACGGATGGAGGAGAGGCCGTATGGGGTTGATAAATGAGAGGTGTGTATGTTCTCTGAAACAAATCGTCACCCACCCCACCACATCAATGACAAGTGGTGGAGCATATAAATCAGCCCTCCACTTCCTCACCATCACCACCAACAGCAACCCCAACCCGCCTCCCCGTGCCAGTCGTACACTTCCAGTTTCCAAGTCTAGTCACTTCTCCAACGTGTCATACCACTAGACCTGGAGGGGAGTGTTTGATTGCAGAAGTTTTCCCCTGAGCGTCAGTCCGCCCCTCTCATCCTCCAGCCCCCTTTTTTACGTGCAACGTGTGCAGTGTGTGATTGAGGAGGGGGCATGCGAGTCTTGCGAGCTCGCCCCATGCATTTTACATTGGCCAGGGGACCACCCTGCTTCCCTTAGCATTCATGCCTCACACTTTTTTTTCCGTTTGTTCCATGGATCAAATGCCAGCCAACCAAACTCTCACATGTATCTGTGTGTCTCTGTGTGTGTGTGTCTGTGCCTGTGTGCATGTGTGTGTTTGTCAGGGAGTCAGGTGGCTGAGCGGTGTAGGATTCGGGCTAGTAATCCGAAGGTTGCCAGTTCGATTCCCGGTCATGCCAACTGACGTTGTGTCCTTGGGCAAGGCACTTCACCCTACTTGCCTCGGGGGAATGTCCCTGTATTTACTGTAAGTCGCTCTGGATAAGAGCGTCTGCTAAATGTAAATGTTTGTGTACATGCATGTGAAAGAAGTAAAAAGTTCTCCCATGCAGAGAGAGGGGCGTTCCACTGCTTTCCATTGCCAGCCGTAATAAGCATACAGAGTGGTCATTGAATACCATGGGCTCATGTGTAGGGGTGTGAACTTAGATAAGTGCAGATTCCCTGGGTAGGCAACTTGAAAAGTGACAGCCTGTAAATTCACTCCACTGAGTCCTCTGCAAAGCCAATTTCATATAATGCATTGTGTGCCTGGATGGGAATCCAACTTTGTGTCCTTGGTCACACTACAAGCAATCTGTGGGGAATGAGTCACACATTAGAACATAATTGTCATCAGCATTAGCGTACTCTAGGCATCACTGTCAACCATAAACAAGATAGCATTTCGAAATCAAATGCTACTGGTGGTGATTGTGTAAAGTAAAAGCTGCAAACTATGTCTACAGTGTGAACATAAAAATAGGAAAAGTTGCAATGTCAATGGTTGAACTAGAGAGAGGGAATTTCTCTCAAAGCATCAATGAGTTGCTCATTAGCAATGATGGATGGATGGATGGATGGATGGATGGATGGATGGAAAGGGGGAGGGAGAAGTGTGTGGGAGGGGTGTGTGTTTGGAGGGGGGGGGGTGTAGGAAGGAGGAGGCGAGGGCGAAGTTTGAGGATTTTATGACCTATGTTTTGGCCTCTCCCCCCTTCCCTTTTGTTTTGTGTTGTTTGTTCACTTGCTAGTTACTTGGCAACAAGGGGAAACTATCGAGGAGAGTGAGCCACCCTACATTACGCTGCAGACCAGTGAGCCACCCTACATTACGCTGCAGACCAGAGTGAGCCACCCTACATTACGCTGCAGACCAGAGTGAGCCACCCTACATTACACTGCAGACCAGAGTGAGCCACCCTACATTACGCTGCAGACCAGAGTGAGCCACCCTACATTACGCTGCAGACCAGTGAGCCATCCTACATTACACGGCAGACCAGTGAGCCACCCTACATTACACTGCAGACCAGAGTGAGCCACCCTACATTACACTGCAGACCAGTGAGCCACCCTACATTACACTGCAAACCAGTGAGCCACCCTACATTACACTGCAGACCAGTGAGCCACCCTACATTACACTGCAGACCAGTGAGCCACCCTACATTACACTGCAGACCAGTGAGCCACCCTACATTACGCTGCAGACCAGAGTGAGCCACCCTACATTACACTGCAGACCAGAGTGAGCCACCCTACATTACGCTGCAGACCAGTGAGCCACCCTACATTACACTGCAGACCAGTGAGCCACCCTACATTACGCTGCAGACCAGAGTGAGCCACCCTACATTACACTGCAGACCAGAGTGAGCCACCCTACATTACACTGCAGACCAGTGAGCCACCCTACATTACACTGCAGACCAGAGTGAGCCACCCTACATTACACTGCAGACCAGAGTGAGCCACCCTACATTACGCTGCAGACCAGTGAGCCACCCTACATTACGCTTGAGGGACTATAACAGGGTCAAAACAAGTAGGCGCTACCTGTCAGTCAGGAGCACCTCTATATTAAACTCCTAGCACCGGTATCGTGGTCAGTGGGGCAAATCTTGTGTCAAAGACTGGAAACACGCCCATTCATTCGTATCTATCTAATAAAGTATTTTGTACAATGACCCTTCCTGGTTTTCTGTGTGGGATGACAAACCTATAGTTATTTATTAGAAACTACTATGTAGTTACACGTCATTACTGTTTAACAAGTTATCAAACAAATGAAGCATGGTAAAAGTTGGGCTTTCCACTGGAAGTAGACATCTGAAATCAGATATGATTACCTTATCATGTTTCAATTTCTGGTTGGATATTTTAAAAGGAATCAATTGTCTCTTGTCGTTTCCCCCTTGTTTTTGATTTAAATATATATATAAAATCAAATTGATGAGCTGACCACTTCCTAAGAATTTCATTCCAACCTGAAAATGAATTTCTGCAACCCATGCACACTATCTAAAGAAAAATTATTTGAGGGTTAAATGAGGGTACGCCTAAGTTCCACACAAAGGTTTTCAAACTCACAAATATCTCCTTGTATGCTCATTGATGAAACACCCACATCTCATGAGCTGTTACACAATGAGATCTCACAGGTTTTAAAGCTTGTGAACGTAGCTCTTTCTTTCCTGTATATAGACTCAACCCATTGTGGAAAAAGCATGCTCTTCGAAAGCCTGCTCACAATTCCTATGTGACTTTAGATCCGCAGAGTAGTAAGAGTACTAGACATAAACTTGCCGTGTACTAACCTTTATGAATCTCCTGCACACATTCTCAACACGTTATATGAGGAGGACTGAGCACCCTGCAATATTGTGAAAGCACAATACCTGATTTAAGCTTTGTTGCAATGATACCATGTTATGCGCAGATAGTAGCTGGGAAGAACAACAAGTTTGTGAACTTGTATTCCTTGTACTACATCAATATCAGATTTAAATATTAATCATCTGGAAACCATCAGTCAGTTCTCTCGATCAAGTTGGTTTTGATTGGACAGAAGGGACAGACTGATATCATCAAATTGGCCCTCGATTAGTAAAGATTCAACCTGCCAGCGAGTAATGGGCCGTTCGGCTTAGACTTTAAATGCAACAATTGATGGATTTTCAATCTAGGAGCAGAGCAATTCGGCAGTAAGCAAGCGCCGATTCAATTTACTTCACGGATCAGGCTTCTCCAAGGGAAAGAGAAATGGATGGGCGAGGTAGAACGCAGGGTCATGGGCGCAAGATTATTTTTCACAGCTTGGTTGTCAATATGACCCCTTCCTCCAACAGGACACTGAAGTTGTAAATGGCACAAGGGGGAGAGTCGGAGATGACACAGAGCAAGACTCATATTTAGCTCTCTGACATACTTCATGAGGTGGGAGCCACAGTAAATATTCTCTGTTTGATAAATGGTCTACACAGGCCGTGCAGTGCATGAAATGATATATGAAAGCACATGAGAGCAATAATTCAAAACATAGAGTTGACACTTGTATTATAATTTCAAACCAGATATGTGCTATCAAATAGAAAGGAATTCGAAGTATAATGGTCAGATGCTGGTGCATGAAAATGAAACCAAATGCCTGATGCTCTCCTGGAGAAAATATGATCAACATAATTTTAACATCTCCTAACCTCTCCTAATCTCCTCATTGCAACAAATACAAGGATGTATTTGTTGATTTGTTGATTCTTTTTCAAAATTATTGTCTCAATAAGTCATGCAATTATAGATGTTCTGAAAACTTACTGAAAACCTAATGTTTAGATAACAGCAAAACCTAATTAATTAATTTTCACATTTCATAGTACTTACTGTATTTTTCACCTGGTCTCTCTGTCTCTCTGTCTCTGTGTCTCTCTCTCTCTCTCCCTTTTTCTCCTCATCTTCCTCACTCACTCTCTCTCTCTCTCTCTCTCTCGCATTATTTCTGTCATTCTCTCTCCTCTCCATTCTGTCTCTCTTTCTTACAGCAAGTTGCAGTTTGACTATTCGGTTTGTGCAAAGGAATATATATTGCGGTTTATTTTCATTTTCCTATATTCCTAACTACAACAGCAACCACAACAACCGCTGCACAGACATGCAGCACTGCAAATATAAATCTCAGCATCTGTCGCACGCAGAAATGAAAAAGAATCCTGAATGAATATGTGAATCCATGGATAAAATGTTTTTTTTTATTTGACCTTCATGCCTGTATCTTGTTCTATCCAAATATATGAGACAACCAAACCAAACAAACACACCTTAACAGTTCTTGTAAAACAATCTGTCTGCAGCCATACACTTACGTCACCATGTCGATTACAACCTCTGCCCTTCTCTCAGTCTCTGTGTTTGTCCCTCTGTCAACTTGATATGTTATGCTTAGAAAAGCCAAAGGTGTGTGGTCCATGTCTATGTTTCATGTTTATTTCCTATGCAACAGTGCATACTATTGTATGGAAGAATTCTAATTAAACAGCATTTGCTTGCAGTCTTGCCCCAACAGACTACCATTCTGACAACAACCTTTTCCCCAGCTTCGCCCAAAGCTGGCCACCTGGATGGTATTTGGCATTGCAGAACCGTCCTGCTTATTATTTGCTATAAACAGACACCATGAGAAACACACACATGCAAACAGATGTGCATGCACACACTCCCAATACTTTCATGAAGGGGTTGGATATCTCTCACAGATCTTACCTGTCCATGTTTTCCCTGCCAGAAATTCCCCACAGTTACCCTTCAAAATATATGAATAAAAAAAGAAATATGGCAAACGAATGATAACATTGGGTTAATTGTTGCCCCTAATGGTTCCTTAAAGAAAAGTTTGTGGCGTATGGGTGGTGTATGTTTTTATGTTGTGTCTCTGGAAATTTAGCATTGTCAGAGAGCCACACCTACTGGTCCAATGCTAATTGCTCTTCCCCCTTCCTCCCCCTTCTCTTGTCCTCGTCAGCAAGCTTTGAAGATATCCCAGGTAGTTTTAACCAGAGCCCCTTGTTAGCATGCGCGATTGCAGACAGTCAGACATCAACAGCAGTGCAGGAGGAAGCTCTGCCTGCATCTCTCCCTGGCTCTTTCTTTGACTCTCTCTCTCTTTCTTTCTCGCTCTGTGCCCTGCGGTTGTGCATATCAAACAGTCTTAGAGGCCCAAAAAGGGAGGAGTGGGCCAGAGGATTTAAACGACAGGATTAATCTTTGTCCTTTAAAGATCGCTCTGTTAGAAAAAGGAACCACATTTGACTGAGACGACCAAAAAAAGTAATGTGATGTGTTACAATCTCTTGCTTATTACTGATAGTTTAACTAAGAGAGATAGAAAAAAGTAATGTTTTTTCAAAGTGGGCTAGGGGTTGTTGGGGAGATGCTGTGAGGACAGTTTCCCAATAGTGTTGAATCATCTTTGAGCAAGTGATAGTTCTCAAAGATATTCATTTGCCTGCAGGGGCAGTTTCATAATCCTATTTCCTTCTGTGCTGGCACCTCATCTTTCTCCCTCTAATGTGAGTCATATGGTTTTATTACTCTCTCTCTCTCTCTCTCTCTCTCTCCATCTCTCAGTTTCTCCATCTCTCAGTTTCTCATACACACACAATTTCTGGCCCTCACTGCTCTCTCTCTTCTTCGTGTATTTTCATTGGAGCACACACAAAGACACAAACACATACACACACCTACAGACACACCACACACATGCATACATGAACACCTGCTGTGTTTCAACCCCATGACTGGCTTTGCACTGATAGGCTTTGTAATTGGATATTCCAAACCTGTCGTACTTACATTTGTCTAATTCTTTTTTAACCTAAATTAATTTTACCGAAATGTTTCTCAGTCGCTGTAACGGGAGGGAAGATTAGGATGATTCTAAGGGTCACTGGTCAGACAGAACCTCATATTTTACTAAATAGATTTTGGGCCTGCAGTACAATTAGCCAGGGGGCCCCGAAACCCTAGCGGCGCCCCTGCTTGCTGCACAGACTTCTTTGGACAGTTTTTCCCAAAGCGGTTGGAAAAAATGTTTCTGCCAAGAACTGAAAGCAATTTGAAAGTCCATTAACCACTGTTACTTAACTTAATTTAGTTATATCACCCTTTGATCATATTTACATGGTACTTTATACATTGACAGCCAGCAGTTTGACAACATCTCTGCCTGTCATTCTTGATAAAAATCTTGGGGATGTGGAAAGATTAAGTTGTAAGTAGTGGCCGACCACACTTGTAATATTACTGGGTTTCTCTGTAAAAATGCCAGATTTGGGAAATCCAAGTAGAACCAAGAGTGTGATGGCTTATGGGGTTACATGCATGTAATAATAACATGTATTTGGAAGTGTGTATAAAATCCCAATACATAGTAATTACTTGCTAATTAGAACTGGCTTTGTAACTGTGATTCAAGGTAAATCACAGTTGGTGATGAATGTGCCAGAGAGAATACAGTCTACATGGAGTTAATTCAGCAAACTGTCAGAAAGCCTAAATCTTAAAACACAGAGAAAGTATGTTTGCCTGAGCACAGGAGTCATCCTCCTCTCTAGCTAATTTGTCAACACGAGATGCGAGAGTGAATAGACTTAATGAAGCACGATGTACACTCGTTGCACATGAGCCCAAAGGTAAGAGCAATTAAACCGTCTGCAAACAAAATGCTGTGAACTGCAGTGGGGATGAGAAGCAGTGAGAATTACGCCTGTCTGTTGGCCAGCAATTAACCGGTCACCTTCCCACGGTAGTCATTTGGGGGGCTTTTTTACATAGAGAAAGGCAATTTTCTGACAAACATTATATTACAAAGTTTGTCGGTTTCATTCGTTGTACTGTGTGTTTGTTTCTGGACATTCTTGCTTTTGTGAATGACATTCTTTCTGGTTTAGTCATATTTTGTCAAATTCAATGAGAAAGAAAAGAAATACAGTCCATTGTGTAACATGTCTAAAGAAATTGTAATGACAGTGGTAACAGATTGTACAGACATGTTCAAGAAGATATCGATGGTTGTCGTTTGTATTTATTGGGCCATTGTGAAATCACAGATTGTAAAATCTTGTTATCAGATGTTAAGTTGTATGTTTTGATGACGGTGGTCAATTTGTGTGGTCAAATTGTGTTTTTTTTCTGCTTGTGATAAAGAAGAAGGCTCCAGGAAATACACAAAGACAGCCAGACAGACCATAATATCCTCTAAGAGCCCCTTCACTCCTTTCCATCTTAAAGCTTTATAATGCATAGCGCCTCTCTACTGTGCAAATGAGTATTGTTTTTGGAGGCCACTTATGCTTTAAAATCAATTATTTGCGTTGGTATAACCTTCAATTCATTTTCTTGCATGTGTCATCCGAAAACCAACAGAAGGTCTATTTTGGTAGGGAACCTATACTCTGACGTTTAAAACCATTGCATGTCAATTAAAGGCTTCAGAAATGCTACATGAGTCCCTCCCCTCAAAGCATGCATCTGTGTACAAATCTCCTGGGGGAGTGCGAGGGTTTAACGTTGGCTGGCAGAGGGGCAGGCAGACACATTTCAGCATGATCCCTGCTTAGCCTTGCTAGCAGCCCAGCCATCGTATCAGTCACATCGCATCTCCCCCCCAGGAAGCAACAGTAAACATAACTGGGCTTTGGCAGTGCTCAACATTCCCTCCGACAGAGAAGAAGAAAGGAGGCAGCCGGCTTCTCTGTTGGCCTATCACTGGGATGTTCACTGCAAGGGCATGATTTGAGGTTTCTAGACTGTGGTTTTTGGACAAGGATTTGAGAACGTTTGATGTGTCTTTTTTGAAACATCTTATTGGAAATAGCCCAATTACAGTTTTTCTCGATTGGTTACACACATTTTCTGAATGCATACCTCATACTCTCAGAACTATACACACAAATCAAGAAAACACACACACAATGGGCAAAACCCCTCACTTCTCCTGCAAAATTAAACTTTACATTCAAAACAATGTTATTTCTTCTCAAAATGGTATTTTGTCTTCAAATGACACACACAACCCATCATATGAATCGACATTTATAAGAACCATTTGAACACTGATGTGCTCAATGTAAAACACTATCATCATAGTGATTTAGGCCTTTTTTTGTTCAGTGTGTTATAAAATATTGAGAATATTGTTTTTATACTCAGATCACAGAAATACACGGTAACAAATATATTTTAAGTATTTTTCCCAGAAAAACAATGTAAGCAGTGTACATCCCAACCAACACAAAGTTGCACATACAGTGCTCTACATACAAAACAACATAATCATTTACTGTATAGTGTACACAGTTACATTATTATTATTTTTCTTTGTATTTGCCGTAATGTTATGGCGTTATTTTCTAGGACCATGTTCATGATTTCAGTTTTCTGTTCAGGAGACAGAAGATGTTCCCGACCACCTTGTGTTGGTAATCTTTCAGTTCTGCCAAACAAATAGTAAAATACTGTAAATACTGTGTAGGAATACAAAGTAGGAATACATTTCCCAAATACTTGAAACATACTTTATTTGTACAGTCCTACAGAACAGTCCACAGGCAATACTGTACTACTGTACTCATTGAGTACTGTATTGATATGCAGTAGGCCTACTGCAATTTTGTAGTGAGAGTAGATTTCTTACCTATTCTCATTTCGGAAAGTCCGGATGATGGATGCTACAGTGTACCTGCTCAAATTTGGCTGTACTCTTTGCCCAACCTCCTTCATTGTTAGACCATGGTTGACTACATGGTCGACCAAAGCGGCTCGGATCTCATCAGAGATTATGGTCCTTGGCCTTCCTCATCCTCGTCCTCCCCGTCCTCCTCCTCTTACTCTCACTCCTCTGCCTCTGTTTCCAATGTTGGCATCCATTGCTCAAAAACAGAAGAGGTCACTTGTTGCCCTTTTATGCTAAAGCTCTGGATAAAAGCGTCTGCTAAATGACTAAATATAAAGCTCTGATTGCTCATTGTAAAACTGTGTGACAGGTGTTTGTCCTTGCGATGAGTCAGAGTGCGTATTTGAATGGCAGTGTGTTCCTTGTGAAAACAAAAGATTTTCTTCATGAAAATTGTGCCAAATGCAGAGAATTGTGTGTAGTGTTTTGAAAAAAGTGTGTTTTAGAACTGCAATTTGAGTGTAAAGCAGGAATTGTGCTTGTAGTTTAGCAGAATTGGTTCATGGGGTTGGTGCATGAGTTACATGTTGTGGTCATTGTGTCTCAAGTACCAGTATTTGTGTGTAAACAATTGAGAAAAACTGTAAACACTAAAGAGCAGCATTATAGAGCGTTAGTTGGTCTTCTTAGATGGCCAAGTAAATTACATACATTTCTGAATAGACAGGAGGAGATATCAGGACAGAATGACATCATGGGAATTCATGTCTATTTGTCTATATGTCATTTTCTGAATATATATATATCATTTATTATTTCAATCTATCAGTGATCAACATTTTAGTTGAGTTTTTTCATTGAAAATGTATCACATTTTATAAAATTTCACAGAAAGCAGTAAAGAGTTTTTGTCAGTTGAATTGGAAATAAATCAAATTGAAACATTTTCACTACTAAAAATAAAATAATTCAATTAATCTTAAAATGTTCACATTACAAGCATCCTCTGTCAAACAAGCTGTCTCTGGGTGATGCTGATGTTTCTGCTAAACATTACATTCTGTTGTTGTTTACATGGAATGCCAGTAACATGGAAATAGTGTTTACATGTATGTACTGTAACCATGTAACATAACAATAGGTGGCAAATCAACCTGTCTAGCTTGGCCTAGTGAAACTATTATGAGCTCACACACTTACAATCTCTTCCCCTACATAGATGGTCCTTCCATGAATCGTTTCCTGGTGTTTAGCAGTAATAGTCAACTAGATCATGGGGCCTATTCGCATAACAGCAACTTTTAGTGGTACTCAGTCATACACACAGTCATAGAGCAGCAGGGCATCATGTGTGGATGCAATGTGTTGAAGGTTAATTCAGTGACCTGCAAGATAATTTTGTTTAATGTCAACTTTGGAAGGTCTTGAATATTTCTCAAGGTTAAGTCTGACCAGTAACATATTTCAAAATCAATGAATACATAACTGAAAAGTAACCTTAAAAACGTAACACTAATACGTTGACAACCTGAGACAGTTATATTTGGTGGTAGACAGCAGTACCACATTCAATCATTACCAGGCACAGAGAAAACCTCATACTAATTTACACTAATCAAGGCTGGAAATAATTTTAGATTGTTTTCAGTTAAGCCACTGTATCTCTAGAGCAGTCAGGTTTTACGTTCAAAGCTAGTCAAGAAAACTTGAGACTGTGGACGTGTAATGTAAAATTAAAAAGCAGTGTAGGCTTTATAAAGATTTACGAAGGCCTCATTGAAACTTGGTATGTTTGGAATATGTAAAGTGGGAATTAATTCACGTTAAAACTGATACTCAGTGACCTGAGAACGGAAGATTTGTTTCATTTTACGGTCGCGTTTAGGCTTAAAGATCATGAAGAGACACTAAGATGCCTTCAATTTGTTAACGCAGGTCAAAGCACAAGTCAAGAATTCTACACGCTAAGCTATCAGAGGTGATCCAAGTTTAGCCCTCACCAATCTGCTCTCTGCACCTATAATTGTTTTTCGCTTCCCACTTTCATTTATTGATTTGGCCATCTTGAAAGGGGTGACATGCCCACATACACACCATTCCTGTCCGCATATCACCATCTCCCTGTAGTACATCAGAGGGCATGAAAATTTCATTGGCTCCCTGAACACCTGAAGAAACAAAGCCTGGCTACATGACTGCTCGAAACCTTACAGAAGAGAGAGAGAGAGAGAGCTACTGCTGACAAATGGTACATCAATCTGGAGAGAGAGAGAGAGATAGCGTGTGTTTGTGTGTGTGTAGGAGAGAGAGAGAGAGAGAGAGAGAGAGAGAGAGAGAGAGAGAGAGAGAGAGAGAGAGAGAGAGAGAGAGAGAGAGAGAGAGAGAGAGAGAATGTTAGTCTGACTAACAAAATAGATTAGATGAGGAAGGGGGGAGCACGATCCAGATTAGCAGAGATGTTGGCAGACATAGATTAAAAGCGTAATTGTTTTATTAACCTCTAGCCCTTATCATGCCAACATTGAAATCAACAGAGACTGTTAAGGTTGAATGTTGGTGTGAGTTGATGGAGAGAGTAGAGTTGTGGGGATTGGCATATAGATATCACTCAGTATTGCCATTTAAGCTTTCAATCATCTATTATCTTCCATTTACCAATTACTAGTATCCAGTGTGCGAATTACTGGGGGGGGGGTTTGACCCCCCTAATTAAGACTTGGAGCCCCCCAAAAGAGGTAAAAACAACAGTTCTAATACTAATATAATTTAGATCCATAATATTTTTGTCACGATTGTATTTTTCATGGCAATTAGCTCTAGAGTATTTACAAGAATGTTAATGATAGAAGCACGCGCCTGCGCTGTACTGGGTTGCCTTTACGCCCTGGAGAAGAAGTTGACCCCCCCTGATTTGTCATTGTATAATTTGCACACTGCTAGTATCACTCCTACCAGGAAATACATGACATTGTGGCTCTTCTGTGACTGATGGACTTGTTTATCTTCGTTGCACTTTAGTCAACATCACTGTCATCAAATCCACCAAAATGTTCAAACACATGACAATGTCCAGAATAAAACTTTTCATGCTTCATGTTTGTTTTTGGTGGTAATGTGCAACAACTGTGTCCCCAGTGCAAGATAGAACATAAACTTTTGGCACAGTTCTAATACAAAACAAATACATTTTCGTGTAAAATAATCATATAAACAATCCACATTACTAGTCCACATACTGACACTGATTCTGTGTACCCTTGCAAATGTATTATTTAAGCTGTTTAGGAAGTTTTTAATATCCAATAAACTGTACAGACTTTAAGAAGGGATTACATTCAACCCTGACCCCCAAGAAATAATGTATTCATTTAAAGGACCATCCAAGTAGAGACCTTATTTGAGAGCAACTACAGTGTGGGAGATGTAGTGATTTGTCTTCAAAGAAAAAAGGGATTTTCTAGTCCTCTAAACTGAGACTAGATTTGACCCACAGTGCTCAAATAGGTGTATTTTATCCATGGAAGAGACAAAATTGTCTAAATTGCTTTTCATAAAAGTAAATGACCCATGACCAGCACTAATTGTCTCATACCACAAACTTAATGTATTGTAATACAATACTTTTACAGCATACATATAAACAGATGTGTGGAGGCTGGCTGGATTGGAACCAGAGTTTTAATGTGAAGGGATCACAATATTGCAGGTCATCTCAAAATAAGATATTTTATCTTATACTGTATGTCTGGCAAACAAGAATCCCCCCAAAACAGACAAGGAGTCCTGGAGAACCTAAACAGAACAGAATGGACACTAACCCATATTGGTCCTTGGGTTGGGTCAGCAGTGAGGCGTGCCACACTGGAATTTCCTACCGAAGGTCTTTTGTTTGGACGGTAGTAAATATTACTACCATCTGGGTATAAAGGGGATAACTACAATCCATTATCCAATGGGTCTCCCTTCTGTGTTCTGAGACGAACAATTAAATAGAGCATGGAACTGTGCAAGCTTTGAGTAGGCCTGATGTGTGCAGTTTGTCATTTTGTCCGAGTAAAAAGCCAAACAAAAGGGATGATTGGATTGCCTCATGTTGTTATTATCAGCTCCATAGATTACATTTACATTTACATTTATGCATTTAGCAGACGCTTTTATCCAAAGCGACTTCCAAGAGAGAGCTTTACAAAAGAGCATAGGTCACTGATCATAACAACGAGATAGCCCCAAACATTGCGAGCAGCCAAAACATGAAGCATACATTGTGGAAAACCAAATAAGTGCCATAGATTTTATTTTTTAGTCTCATTTGCATGCTGATGAAATAACAGGATTCAAGTCAAGGCTATATAATCGCTGTCATGCTGAAGTCGGATACTGTGTTAAGAGTAGGAGCTTATTGCCATGACAACCTCTCCCATTGTCACCTTTCTTTTACTTAAAGGTAAATAGAAAATTTTCTGTGTCGTTAGAGTGTGTGTGGTTCCTTAATTAACATCATAATTTTTTTTATTTTCTATTACATTTTGACTACATTGAACATGTGTTGGTAAATTGTCATCTGGGTTGTTTTGAATTCCGAATGTTTTCAACATCATAAATGACATCAGAATCATCATACATCTGTTGAGACATGTATTCTTATAGCTGTCCATAGAAGAAGGCCTTACTAAAACTAACGAGTACTTTCTACAGTAGGTAAGGTAGGTCTAACTGACATGCTCCACTGCCATTTCCGAAACCTTTTGTGCACTAATTAAAATATGTGCTTCACATGTACATATGTGCCACAATGGAACGAAAGTACAGTGTAGATTTGAACCAAAGGCATTTTTATAGTTGGATAGGACACCTGGTTGTTCCACTATTCTTGAAAAGTATTAATGTTTGATGAGAAGCAGTCCCATTAGGCTTTCATATTTTCAGATATTGAACATCAAATAATATCAAACTGAATTTCACAGAAAAAGGGTGAGAGTGTGGGTGTTTGTGTTTAAGTCTGTGTGTCAAAGAGAGGAAGAAAGAACATACAGTACACAGGCAGGCATGGTTTGTTTGAAATAATGAATTCTAAACAGCAGCTATTCATCCAACCACACTAGATCAAAGCCCTGCAGTTGAAGCAAAGGTTTTAGGTGCCAAAGAGGAATAATCAGTGCTTTTTAATCCCCCCAGTAAAGTCCGAAATGGTACCCAGAACCACTAATACCCCAGAACTGGTCCAAAATCGTATTCAATTATGAAAAAAAAGGTTAGAAGTTTAAAATCAGTCAATATGAGTCCTGTTTATTAACTTGATTCTGCCATGCTCTTTTTGTAAACAATGTGGTCTGACTGGAAATCTCAACATACAGCATCCTCGCCAATAACAACATACAGTGCTGTGTAAATCAATACATATTTTTGTGTGTAAATATTGTCTGTAAATAATTTTGGTCCCGAAAACATATTTTTGGTTTAGCTTTACATTTCTTTATTTCTGAAGGCATTTTTGCTGTGCTTTTCTGCTGTAGTTTAGCACAGGATTGTATGTTGGAGTAAGATACTTTCACTTCTTAAAACCTGCAGATTCTACATGGTTAATGTTATTTTAATATAGATACAGTATATAAAGATTTATATTGTCTGATTGAAGCATCATATAAGATAATCCATTGCCAAGTTATACGTCCACCAAAAACTCAGAACCCCCATCTCACACTTTTAGAGATTCAATGCATCATCCCAGAGCTTTTTATTAAACCGGAGACCTGTGAGTGCAACCAAGGACAACAATGAATCAACAATGAATCAACAATGAGTCAACAATGAGTCAACAAAGAGTCAACAATGAGTCAACAAAGAGTCAACAATTAGTCCTGGGATATAGACTTATTTACGTCACCAGATAACTATCCATGACTCTTTGAGTCTACTTTGTCTCTGAGCAATTGTGTTCTCTATACCCACTCCTCTCTGAGCTATCAATAAATTGCTTCCGGTTAATATCATACCAAGTTTCTGTCAACCGGTATTGTCTCATATTTTTGTTTTGTAGTTGCTTGGGAGCTATGAGTGTCACATTGAACGTTGAATGAAAATTAAATTGTTATATACTATATTTATTAGCTCCCTCGTTGCCCTTATTTTGCCATTCAATTCTGAGTTCTTATAAGGGAGTCAGGTGGCTGAGTGGTTAGGGAATCGGGCTAGTAATCAGAAGGTCGCTGGTTCGATTCCCGGCTGTGCAAAATGACGTTGTGTCCTTGGGCTAGGCACTTCACCCTACTTGCCTCGGGGGAATGTCCCTGTACTTACTGTAAGTTGCTCTGGATAAGAGCGTCTGCTAAATGACTAAAGTAATGTATAAAATGTTTGAAGCAGGGACTGTGAGGCTGCATTTTTCAGGTCCTGAGAGTGGGTCTGGCAGTGTCGAGTCTGCTCTGACACTGACAGCCCCAGCCAAAGAGAAACTACCGGAAACGAAGAGCTATGTTTCCCCTGTTGTTATATATTGCAATATCTTGGTATCTTTGATGTTCGTTTTGCAGAGGCAAGGGGGGAGAGAGAAAATGGAGGGGCTAGATTTTCCAACAAGGCAACCAGAGCACTGTCCAATTACCTTTGAGGTACCTGCCTGGGTTATTTATAGTGTGATAGGAAGTGGGAGAAAGAAAACAGTATCGAAAATGTTTTTTTTTTTTTTTTATGGCACACCGCCGACTCATCGCCACAGAAAATAGAGGGTATGCCTTTCCCCTGGGTGCCATGTTCGAGTGAGAGCATTACCGTTCATTACCAGAGACATGAGGAACCCAGAGTTTGCCCCTTCTCAATCCTGAGAGGGCCTTCATACATCTGCTGGTTTGTTCCTACCACCCTTTTCTCCCCACTCCACTCTGTTGCCTATCAACCTACTCCAGAGTGATACTTTTAATGAAATTTAACATGGGGAGCTTAAATTGGTTTAATCATACAGATAATTCAATCAGATCAGTGGGCAGCCTCTGGAAATCACTGTTGTTAGAGCTCTAAGTAAGCTCATTTTAGTAATTAGGCAGTATGGACTTATATACCTGTCACCTATTTTGAGTCCTCACTGGCTGTGATAGCATAGTAAAAGTATGTAGCTCGCTTGGACAACAATAGTAAATTGCAAGGAGGTGACTATGACAACAACATGAGCTCTAGGTAGACTTTGAATTTGACTGTGAATTTGAACTGTAGAGCGTGCATTTGTCATTTTGTTTCAATGACTTCGTTTGAAACATGGTCCAAGAGGGAACTTACGCCCTCCTTGACTGCAGAAGACAGACAGCCAATGTGAAAGATGGCTGATGAGTATGGGTGTGCATGGTGGCTGATGAGTATAGGTGTGCATGGTGGCTGATGAGTATGGGTGTGCATGGTGGCTGATGAGTATGGGTGTGCATGGTGGCTGATGAGTATGGGTGTGCATGGTGGCTGATGAGTATGGGTGTGCATGGTGGCTGATGAGTATGGGTGTGCATGGTGGCTGATGAGTATGGGTGTGCATGGTGGCTGATGAGTATGGGTGTGCATGGTGGCTGATGAGTATGGGTGTGCATGGTGGCTGATGAGTATGGGTGTGCATGGTGGCTGATGAGTATGGGTGTGCATGGTGGCTGATGAGTATGGGTGTGCATGGTGGCTGATGAGTATGGGTGCGCATGGTGGCTGATGAGTATGGGTGTGCATGGTGGCTGATGAGTATGGGTGTGCATGGTGGGCGCGTGGGTAGTGTAGGGTTGATGAAACGTTCTGTTTATTAGAGAGAACAGGCATTAATCACTCCTAGCGTGGGCCCGGGGGCCAATAACCCAAGGAGGCACCTGAGGTGCTCCGGCTCTGATTAGGTGTGTGTATATGTGGTGTGTGTGTGTATTTGGTGTGTGTATATGTGGTGTGTGTGTTCGCTGTGTGATGTTGCCAGGGTAATTAGCATGCCAGCAATTTTTATCAATTCATTTAAAGTATAAACACACGTCAAGTGACATCCTCTTTAAAGACAAACTCTGGCAAGGCTGAAGGTGTAAAAAGACATACAGGATGCTGTGTCAACGGACCGCAGGAAATCCATTTCCTTACTGTCAAACTACTCCATATTAACACACTTGAATGATAGTTACCACTGATGGGTCATATTTGGCAGAATGCCCAGAAGTCTAACTGTCTTCAGTGTTTCAACCATGCTCTCTATTATCTCCTCAAAGATATGACCCTACCTACCCCTACCTTGCCTAGCTACCTTAAGTTAGATTTGATTGGCTTCAATTAATTAGTGGACAGGTGTGGTAATGCAAACGTATTTTAATAAATAAGGACGTTTGCTTTGTAAGCCAACTAACAGACTCTTGTCCCCTGGAAGGTATAGTTCCTTGTTCTGACAGCAGCTAAGAAATTTGATCAACACCAATACTGGTGGATATATCAATGTCCTGGAGGCAAGTCATCATCATGAATAGAGACAAAACCAAGTGTCTTGCCAGCATGCCAAGTCTCCTAGCCCCGGAATCAAAAGGTGCCATCTGCCAGAATGTTTGGTGTCAGCAGTTTTTCTGTATAACACCAGTCTCACAGATCAACCCAGATCAAGACATGGCTCTAACTGAAAGGTTTATATCGGATGAAGGCGATTGGGGAGAAAACAGTGGGTGGAGAGTTGCTATCTCAGCACGCCAGACCTCTGTGAAGGTGTGTGTTTCAAAGAAAACAGAGACAGTAATGACAGCTTCACTGTTTTTGCTGTTGTTTGTGTCCTTTGGTTCGCTCCAGTCCCGAGCCATTGAATTTCACACCTTTCAAGATTTTTTTTCAACAAATGCAAGTTGACAGTTAGTTGCTGAACAAGGGCTCGCTTTAACAGGCAGGGGGAATAAAATGTGTGAGTTTCTGAGAAAACACTTCAGTCAGAGGGATAGCTTTTGGAACGTACAGCTGTCTGTCAAGATGCAATGTTTTCATATTGATATCGATATCCCTATTGCAATCATATGATTAGCCTGAATGCTTTATATAACCGTAGTGTTGATAGTGCGTTGGTTTGTATGACGGGGTTTTGGGGTGGCTGGTGTTTGTTGCTGTCATGATTTTCAGTGTTACATACACAATCATTTCAAATTCGAATTGAAAAAAACTGCATTAACAAAAACTAAATGATGATATTTGGAAGTCAACACAACAGAATTCAATGAAAGATAGAAATCTAAATCTGGAGTCAGGTGGCTGAGCGGTGAGGGAGTCGGACTAGTAATCCGAAGGTTGCCAGTTCGATTCCTGGTCATGCCAACTGACGTAGTGTCCTTGGGCAAGGCACTTCACCCTACTTGCCTCGGGGGAATGTCCCTGTACTTACTGTAAGTCGCTCTGGATAAGAGCGTCTGCTAAATGACTAAATGTAAATGTAAATCATAACAGTGTCTGGAGACATACTGACAACACAAGGAATTTCATTACTCTTCAGATCACCACTGCTGACAAAGATAGACCCGGTCCCACGACACGCCACTGAAGCAAAATATAGCCACTGCTCAAACACAAGCCAGTCTTGAATCAATGAGTTTTTGCCGTGTTTCATTGTTCTCAACCTCACAAACCTCGGCAATTATGGCACAGTTACAAGAAAGGGGGGAAGAGTTCCAGTGTGGAGCTCCCCAGGGAAAACCTTAAACTGTAGCGGTTAATCCTGTCAGAGGCATCCCGGATAAGCACATTATAATTCAGTTAAATCCATGAAAGAGATGCCACACTCCCTTCACATCTTCATATCATTTTCAGCTCCAGTGTCAGCCTTGTCGTAGTGGCATCTTTGTGGGAGGGCTCCTTTGAGTCTGAGGAGATGGGAATTATTTTTCAGTATTTTTGGAGTATGATGTGATTACTTGCCGAAGAACAAGTGGTCATAAAGTGCAGCGCGTCCACCTCCTTATCGTCCATTAGTCTCTTTGGCCTTGAGGCTTGAGACTTCCTGGGAGAAGTTATCTATCAATTCCTCTTTTTTTCTGCTCACACACATTTCAGTCCCCTACTGAAAGCTAGCTTTTATCCTTCTTTGATTTCCTCACCGTACTTCTTTACCTGCCTCCTCTTCATGTCTGCTGCAATGAAACTAACCTAGGAACACATTTCTGTCATTTTAGGAAACTGAATGCACTTCTTAAAAGGTTAGATAATGAGTTTGTTCTTAAACTCCCCCAAGACCTACATCTGAGAATCCAGTAGTGATATGTGGTCAAGATATCTTGTCCACATATCTGACCAATCAAATGTGAATAGATTTGATTGGTATTATTAAGTTAAATATAGGATCGTTTAGAAATCATTCCATTGAGTTCAATCAGTATGGCAAACCAGTGAAAGATGAACAAGAAGGGTGTATTGTTGTTGTGTGTATTCCATATTCACCTGTTCTTATTATAGGAAATCTCTGACACCTTTTGAGACCATCTTTTTTACAACCATTGTATTTGTTAGTGAACTGGAACACTTCACAGACCTGAGGACTTTACATGCATGAAAGTTCTACTCCTTCATTTGACATTGCCTTGTTCGCAATTCTCAAATTATTTGTTCACATTTACATTTAGTCATTTAGCAGACGCTCTTATCCAGAGCGACTTACAGTAAGTACAGGGACATTCTCCCAAGGCAAGTAGGGTGAAGTGCCTTGCCCAAGGACACAACGTCATTGGCAGAGCCGGGGATCGAACCAGCAACCTTCTGATTACCAGCCTGATTCTTTAACCGCTCAGCCACCTGACTCACCAAAAGCAGTTTGTTCTTGAAGTACATTCAATGCTATGAGGATCAGGTCATGTTCTCACTGACAAGGTAAAAGTAACTGATTCAACCAATTCAAAGAAAAACAGGGTCAAATGGACATATATTAATGTCATATGATGCACTTGAACTATTCTACCCAATGCAACAAAACAAAAGAAACAAAACAATGTCTTAAAATTCAGACATTGACAACTCAATCACACCTTAAATACTTTCAAGTACTGAACATATTGGTCCCACCCATGTTTGATACACTATACAAACAATATCAAATCTTTTGCAATGGTTTGCCTACAGGTTTAACCTTTGATGGATTGGCAACCCCTCTCCAGCTCAAATTTCCGTGGAGTTCTGACATTTCTGGCAGCTGAAGTTGCTGTGGTTCAGCAGAGATCGGACACATCCCTGTGTAGCACCCATCTGAATGAGACCTGTCAAACTGAGTTTGGACCCGAGTGCAGTGCTGTCTTGCCTCCAGCCAAGAATATGGCCAGGAAAAAGTACTCATGAATGTTTGATATACTCTCTCTATATCACTCTGGGCTGACCAGGGTGGTTTTGTCTGAATGGGAACTTTTCTCTTGTTTTGGGATAGAGTTTTCTTGGAGGAAGGGGTATATATTATAATAATAGCTACAAAAAAATGATTGTTGAATGCTCTGGTAATATTAGACACAATGTGGTCTGTGGACAATGTGGTAAAACGTATTGTTCTTTGTCCACATATGTATTATTTTATGTTAGACCATCTAAGTTTTGACTGTATTCCTATTATGTTCCCTGACTAGGTTTCTGTAAGTAAATTACACTGTCTTCAGTTGATATACTGAATGACAGTTTTCAAAAAGAGATATTCAATTGAAGGGAGGATGAAAGGCAGCAGTAAACATTTAAGTTCTCATGGTCAACTTTAACCCCTGTACATGTGTCCTTGCTTCATCCCTTTAGTTTTACAGAGTAAAAAAAGTTGTAGCCAGAGGTTGTTTTCTAACAAGGCTTATGTAAGAAGCAGCACTGACTGCAATTTCTTTCACTTCCTCTTGAAGTGACGCATGATGTCCGCTATTCTCAAAAGTAATTTTGTTTGAACTAATGAGCAGCCAGAGGAGTGGTTCCACGGTTGGTTTTTAAACAGCTTTGATGAATGACTCCTGTCCCAATGGCTCACGTTGTCATTAGCTTGACATCAGATAGAAGTGACGTCCTAAAGAAAATGGAAAATTGATTTACCACAATTTTTACCCGGAGCATATAGTTCATCCCTGTAATCCAATGTGACATTGCAAAGAGCTAGTAAGAAAATGCCAACTGTGTATTCTGCCTGACAGCTGTGTGGAAAGACACCATTTTAATCAGTGATTATGCTCACATTTCACCATGGCGCATTGGACGTAATAGAATCTGAAAGACATAAACACAGTCTCGAATCTCAATTACATTTTATTGGTATTAGCTGAAAGGCCAATGTTGTGCGGTTCATAAAGAGAATCCCATTCCGCTCCCACATTAAGTAATTACAACATTTTGGGTCTTGATGAAGGCTTTATAAATCTTTGATAAGGTTAAACACAGATTATTCAAAATACATCAAGTGACGACAGTGTCACATACGAGCATTTACTGTCCCCCAGATTATCGGCATCCTTTAAAGAATATCCTCATGTGACACCTATGCAATGTTTATCAGTAAGCTTTTAATTAATGGTTTATTAAGCCTTTAAAATGGTTGCACCCCCAAAGTGTGTTTTAACACAAAGAGTTACAGTCAAATTTGCACTTTGGCCAAACAATGACAGCCTAATAACTAAATATACCCCTTTGTTGTTTTAAATTTCAGAGGCTAAACACTATATCTCATTTCTGTGAAAGGCATTTTCTGCTTATACAAAGCTTTAACAACAGTGACATCTTGTGGCATTAAAAAAAAAAAAATAGTTTGCAGGGCACCCACATCAAAAGACAAGCATAGCTATCATCATCCATAACAAAGGATTACTCATCAGGCAGGCTACTGAGTGAGAGAAACTGATTCAAGATCCAATGAGCAATCAAAGTCTCCATTCAGCACGAAGGGCCAATATTCTCAAGTTTAGTCAGATCGCAGTTGAAATTCTTCAAACGCAAAATGTTCTCAATGTGAAGTTAACGCACAAAAATAGAGAGTGGAGAGAATAAAACACACGCAGCCCATGCCAAGATCAACATTTAAAGTGATCCCCATATTAAAACCCCATCAGATCAATTTTAGTTTTTACTTGTCTTAGAGGCCAAATGATCTTTCCCAGACAATGGCTAATGTAAATAACAATAATGCACTAAGCTAAATAATCAACAGTGAAGTTAATGTTGACATTTATATTTTGCATGTTAAAAGAAATGGCTTGCACTAAATAGTCTATGTTGTTCTTATTCTCCACTTGGTTTAGTGGAATATAATCTGGAGCAAAACTGGAACATCTTATTTGCATCCATAATATTACCAGTGTATCCTTGGTCTAGCTAGCTGAACCACATTTTTAAATGTCTTTATCAAAGCAGAATTTGCTTCTCTTTGGGTTTCTTGACACTAACCATCTAGTAAGGTCCTGAATATCACTTTAAATAGTAGTAGCCATCAAAATCATGACCTCCATTTCCATCAACCATCTACTGTAGAATATAGAAGGTGAAATTTTTATTTTTCACAAATATTCATAAGATGTTTAACCCTTGTGTTATCTTCGGGTCATTGTGACCCCCCACGTGTTGCGACAACTTTACCTCATACAAAAATAAAGTGAAGCACTTTCTTTTAACCGTCGGGATGTCACACCCCCCACAGCGCAAAGGTTAAAAGAAAATGCTTTTTATTTGTTTAACACTTTCTGTCAAGTGTGTGTGCAAAAAAGAAAGCAGGAGACCTTGCGTGCAATCACATAGAAAATATATATTTTTAGTGTTACACTGCCAGATGGTCCATTTTTTCAAGTCAAGTGACAGTGTAACCACATTGAGAATGTTCCTTATTCCGGGTCTATGTAGCAGTATGACCACTTTCAAAAGGTGCAGTGTTACACTTGTCATTACTTTTAACTGAACTTTTGGAAAGTCACCAATAGGAATGTGTATGGTCACAATGAACTTGGTTAACTTTGCCTTTAGCCATAGGTCTCCTCAGTTAGGCTAGGCCACCTCCAGAGAAGGAACAGTTTTAAAGGATGTTGAGTCATGCCTCATACTTCTGCAGCAAGTTCACATCATTCAGGGTTCTTGACTTAAATTAAATGATTCTGTTTCAATAAGGTTTAAGTGACTGAAAGTTGTTTAATTAGTTTGCATCTACCAAAACACAAACTCTTGGGATTTCATTGCAAGTAGGACAACAGGGCCACCCCTTTCATGCAAATGCCCTCTAACCCTTCCTGTTAAGAGCACCATGGAAATGCACGTTTATAATCAACAGAAAAGGCCATCACGTAACACCTGTGAACTTTAATACAATCTCATCAACTCTTGTTAGATATCAAGCATTTCAATCTTATGGATTGCTTCTTCAATACCATTATAAAGCTCAAATTGAGTTTAGTATTTTTATAAAACGTCTCTTTTGCATAAGTATCTCCAAATGTCAGTTTATGTTCTAGGCTATATTTCTGTAAAATAATTATAATGGCTTAACCAAAAAACATATCAGGTCCAAGCAGTACTGTATATGCCAAAAGTAGAATGGTCAAACTATTGAGGATAATTTGATGAGTCCTTAAAAAAATAAGAGCCTGGCCCATCTTGCCCCAGTATTTATAGTTTAGACACAATCCATTTGGTGAACCCATTTATTGACCTTACTCAGCAAAGTCAGTATTTTGTAAATAGCCCCTTTGGCTATGAGATTGAGGCAGCAGATTGGGTGACGGACCACAAAATAATGCATGAGGGGGAGAAGAGGACAAACATGGAACAGAGGGAGAGGAAACTGAGAAGACAAACAATATTAAAGTTCAGGTGGGAGGATTGACTGAATTTCCTTTAATCCAGAGGCTTCTGGGAGATTGCTGTACGAGGGTAGGGTGGGGAAGAAGCTCATACAAACACTGCACAGTACATACAGATTTACATTGCGTATGGACATGATCTACAGTCATGCCAGGCAAGCCCACCTCAGGAACAAGCAGTGAGGGGGATATTCTGTACACTACAGTCGACGGTACAGAAACCAACCCAACCATCCCAATCTCCAAACCCTTGTTCTTAAGTGTGCACTTGTGAACTCCTCCCTCATTCAGATTCAAAGCTATGGAGTCAGACTTAAGATTCACAATTCCTTACACCTGGCTTTCCTACTGGAGTCTAAGAGAAGAGCGGTAGTACACTTTCAGAGAAAGGGGTGTAGAGACTGGGAACCAAAACAAATGGAAAAAGCAGGAAGAAGTTGCATGGATTTGAGTCCAAGGAGCAGCTTTTCAAAATGGTGGGTTCTCTGGATGTTTTGGGTTTGAAGTGTGTCCACCAAGTCAATGGCCATAAGGCCCTGCAACCACAAGTATGCTGTCCTTTGCTTGCGTTTCCTAAAACCATTTTTTTTGTTTGTTCTGATACAATAAAATCAAAAGCATGAAAATAAAATGAAAGTATATATATAATAATCTTTCAGGTCCATTTCTGTCGCCACATTATTTGTGTTTTGATTGGCTTCTTTAACTCTTATTCCTCTTCGCTCTCGTTCTCTGGTTCCATGTCCGAATCACCATTTTCTTTCGATTCCCTCCTTCCGTCTTCGTCCATGTCTTTTCCCGCCTTGTCCTCCTCCATAGCCTCCTCGTCTTCCCAGTTCTGGATGACATGAGAATATTGTTCACAACCCAACTATAACATATTTCATGAAGTGGCAGCAAGTCTCTAAATGGAGGTTGTTTACTATAAAGCGAAGCATCTAATACTCAGCAAGTCCATCATTGTCATGAACACACAGTAGTCTGACTTACATCAGAGTCCTCATCGGGAAGACCCTCATCTCCAGAGGCCTCTTCTTCATCGGATGATTCTATGAAGTGGGAGAAGAAAAGAAAGAAAATCAGCGAGGAGCACTAGACGCTCTTATTTAATTAGTTCTACCACAAACCCCAGACAGGCACAGAGATGAAACAGGGCAGGACAACGTGAGGGGGGAGGAGGAGGGGGGGTGGAGAGAAACGCTTTGTGTTCTGCTAGTTTTCTACACAGGGTGACCAGTGGCTAAGAAATTGTGAATGACAAGTCATGTTCTGCAATAAATGTGCACAAGCGTATATCTAAGTCGCAGACACAGTCAGTCATAGACAACTGTGTGTCAACTGTAACAGTTGCTCCCGACAACATTGTGGTAAGTTTGAGTGCACGGGCAGCGGCTCTATGACCGGGGTGTGAGTCATGACAAGCAAGCACTTTCTTACCGCTGCTGGCATATAGTTAGCCTGGCTCTGCCCTCCTACGTACTTCCACTAAATTTTCATTTAGCTTCTGTACTGCATCTGGGCTTTAGGTATATTAGTCAGATGTCTCCGGTAAACTTTTTACCGGTCCAATCAGCAAACAGAGGGAATGGCTGAGAACGATGACGTTGAGCACTAGTTTGAGTTGTAGTTCCATAATGGAGGCGGAGAAAGATGCGAGCGAAGCCATTCGGTCCGTTGTAGCAACGCTGCCGAATATCCAGAAGTTAAAGCCGGAGCAAGAACAATCTTTGATCCCCACAGGGTTTGTTTGATTTTCCAGCTAGCACCGTTAATGGTGAAGGAGTTGGCTAAGGCGAACACTAGCAATTGGTTATGGCAGATCCAGAGTGGCTCTGGGCAGATCCAATAGTTATAGATACGTGTTGAAATACTTTAAGCCTTGGGTGCAACATGGAGAAGGTCTCGGCTGGCCTCCAGTCTCCTCCCCATCCCACTGTGGTCATGTTAGGCAAACTCTGCATCAAACACCTTTAGTAGAAAGGTCCTTCCGGTTTGCCAGCCAGCAGGAACCCAACACTCAGGAAGCTCTACAAACACCTCTTTTATGAACTACCCTTTATGAACACGCGTCGACAGAACCCTTGGCAAGCCATTCGGAAATCACTGCCAAGCCTAACTATTTCATAATGGCCAATTTTCTATACAGTTCAAAAAATGCGATTTATACAGTGTGGTAATGAGTGAACAGTGCAGGTCTTGTTGTTCACCCAAAAGGGGAGGATACGTAATGACTGAACGCTGCCTGTTCAGTTGCCAAGCAACAGGGAGTCACATTTGCGTGAAGTGCATCAGCAAGTCTGACTATGGAAAATGCAAATTTGCCTATGTATCTATCCAGGTTAACACACATTTAAGAGGGAAGTGATTTGTTTCAACGAATGTTAAAAATCTTTATATACATAGGAAGCATTTTGGTAACCTTACAGTTGAATTGTAATGCTCAAAACACCACTATCACCATTACCCTAACATGAACAGTGAATGTGTATATACACCATCGACAAGTCTCAGGTTGCCAAGTGGCCAACACAGTTCATCTCTAACCTCTTCTAAAGCACGGGAGACTCAGTAAAGGTGTGGTTTCAGAACATTAAAGAAATTGAAGAATTGATGAGGTAACGAGGAGAGGGAAAGGTCAATGGCACTTACCCTCCTCATATACCAGCTTGGCAGTGTGGTCCACATCTGTGACTGTGTTGCTACTGTCAGTCGTCGCCACCTGGTGGAGAATCAAAAGACAATTAAGCGGTTGTTCCAAATCAGGTTTGAAATGATGGACTTTAGTATTCATCTCTCGAGGATTATTCTACAACAGATACGGTGACCTTATGAACGGAAAAGTAAACATACAAATGCTTTCAAAATGCAACGAAAGATGAATGACGCAAAAACACAAGCCATCCCAATACTTTGGCACTGCATGCCGACAGGGGCAGACATACCTGTGTTGTAAACAAGAACAGTTTGCCATGTAGCTTGGTCAACTTGTGGAACATCTTCACTCTGCATTCGATCATGTGGTACAGCACCCCCAACTGGGACACCAAATCTGGCAACTGTTTTAGAAAACATGGATCAGTAAAATCAAGTACAATAGGAAGCTTCCCAGCTCCACCCCCTTAGCGGGCAGCGGTGCATCATGTCAAAGCCCTGTCCGTCTGGAGCTCAACTATGTGTCGACCGTTCAGCTGGCTGTGTGAATGCCAAATAAAGGTCACTTTAGGATTACTTTCTAACATTATTGTATGACATGGGAATTTCAAAAACAGTGGGTGGGATTGTTCTGGCATGCATTCTCCCAGCCTTAACATCAAACAAATTTCGGGTTTGAATCGGACCATAACCACTTCAATAAAGCTCTCTAATCAGAAGGCCCATCACATTGACCAGACCGAAAACAGGTGCGACTAGACAGAATATGGCCTTTATTGGAGTGACAACCATGACACAACTAAAAACAGTGAGGATAAAACAACCCATGGACTGCTGTTACCACAACTCACCGAGGCCAAGTAGGAGGTGTGGTGTACGAGAACAGCCTTCAGCCACCGTACAATGAGCACTGCCCTGTAAACAAGACGACAAATTTGATGCAAGCATGAGAAACATTTCCAATGTACCATTCTGTTTCAATTCCAGTATCTGGGGCTTAAGCCTTAGGAGACAATCATGGTAAAAAAATAAACTGCAACTTACGTGTATGGATGTCCTTGCAGTCTTTTGGTGATCTAAGGAAGGAATGGACAGAAGAGGTTTAGAAACATTGTAATGACGCCTAGCTCCATTTCTAAAAGCATAACAGTCAACTAAAGATGCATTTCTCTGGTTTCATTGCGTGTCCTCAAAACTAACCTCTTCGACCAATGGCAAGACAGCGGGTAGGGGTAACCGAGAAACCGTTTTCTTTATTAACAGCTCCTTCCGAGTCTGGAAAACTTTCTATTGGAGTAGAAGACACATGCACAACAAACAATTGGTATCTGTGCAGACGTCCTTCCAATTCAGAAATAACCAGGTTAGTTATGTCAATATACACTCTCCATGTCGCACTCACATTAAGGATTTGACTATCCTTGCTTTCTAGGCCTTGCACGAGCAACACGGCAAAGTTGTCCGTTTGTAGAGAAGAGGTCCCCTTGGTAGTACCAGACACAGACAGGTCGATCTCTCCCAGTCGTTCCTCTATGGACATCTGGGGGAGTTCAAGTTTGAGAAGGGGTTTAGTGCTAGGACTAATGTCTCGTGCCCTCGACTGACATTGAGAACCATAGTAACAAAGTATGGTGACAGGTGGCCAGGGGTATGCCTTTGTTTTAACTTGTGTGGATGTGCATGGGTCAATGTACGGAATACAATGGCAAAGTCAGCAGGCCACACAGCTTCTGCTGTCACTTGGGACAGCAGAACTTTGGACAAGCTGAAAAGAGCATGGACAGATCATACTGCTCAACTCCTCCCCTTTGTTGCAGCAGTTCACCGCAGTGTTACCTCTCTGGTGTCGCTGCCCTTTTTCCTCTTCTCTGATGCCACTGGAGCCACTTTTAAAGGTGCCTTATGACCAGGAAGTCCAGGGACAAGAATTTTGCTCTTTGCGTTGACAATGGGAGTTTTAACCTGAAAGAGAAGAACTTTAATGGACCAAGCGACTCATGATCATTAAATGATTGCAACTGAAAAACAAACCCAACTTCAATGTTCAATATTACATTGGGCATTTGGAGAGATTTTCCAGGTAGGACATCCATCAAAGCACATAGTTTGCAGTTATATTGGCCTTTGTGAGTGCGTGCATTTGCTTTCTTTGAGAACAGGCAGACAAGGACATCAACATGCTTGTGGCTAGGTGTTACCTTGGATATGCTGGTTTCCACAGAGAGGGATATGGTGGTCTTGACATCTCGAGTCAGGCAGATGTGTCTCTCTTCTGTGTCAATCTCCTACAGGCCAGGGTAAAGAAATGGTCAGGGGCAACATCAGTACCATGAAATATGTTTCTTCACTACACACCTAGGGAATTATCAATGCCTAAAGGCAGTAATGTAGTTAAGACGACCTAAACCGAGACCAAGACTAGACTGTATGGACACCTAGACTAGGAATTTGAGGGGTCCAGTCCAAGGCGAGACAAAGACCAGATAATTTTCTTACTCCCAACACTAAATTAAAAAATAATGTTACTTAATGTTAATATTTTGAAAGTCAGGAGCAGTATACATAATACAGCTAACATTGATGTAATGTAACAGCATTATCCATCTACTGCATTCACTTTCTTGGGGTGAGGGTGGCCAGTGATAATGACAGCCCTTAAGTTTTTAATTAGAAACGGGTCAATTACTGTTTGCATTTGAAGATTACATTTTTACATCCAATCACAGTTAACAAAAGAATTGGACAATGCAATTTAGTGATATCCCTGCAAGACTGTTGTGGTCTTGAATTACGAGACAGAGGTCAATTCCGAGACAAGACCTTCAAAAAGCAGTCTCGAGACGGGGTTGTGTTGCAGTACTCGACCGAAGGCAAAGCACAGTTCTTAACCCAAAGTCACCCAAGACAAGTCTAGAGAGCAATACAACGTGAACCCCCTGCATGCGAAAAACAGGACTGACACGTCTCATCTAAAGCCGTGTTTGGCAGGCAGACACGCGCCACGCTGTGTCCTCACCGTCCTCTCCATGACAGGCTGCAGGTGGCTTCCGTAGGCCAGAAGCACACTCTGTGCGTCTGCGCCTAGGGCCGCCGCCAGCAGAGGGACAGGCACCGGGGAGTCCTCCACTCCAGAGATCTGAACCGTGCAGGAGGGAGAAAGGGGCTTCTTGCAGGGTCTGAAGGGAGAAGGGGAACAGACAATTAGACATTTTGAAAACAGGCATTCTTTTCTATTGAAAACACAGCTTCTGTGCTCTTAAGCCATTTCAGATGGTCAATATGAGCTTCTTTCTGAGGACATTCACTGCACCTGTGCACCAAGGGCCACTTTTCTGTAGCCACTTTTCAGCTTTTCACAATTTCTGCATTGAAGGCAATGTATATGACACCTGGTGATGGGAGAAGATTCCAGAAGGTACTCACCCATTAAGAAAGTGCTCGAAAAGATGCAGCTGCCCGTCTTTACACACCACCGCCAGCCTCAACGCCTGGAATCAGGAAACAAAAGGAACAGGGAGAAGATGGATGAGAGAAATGTGCTAATGTTGCTCCTCAGGCTGAACATTGTCTAGCCAAAGGACATTGCTGCTACTACCAGACTCGTACCTCTTCCTTGTTGTTGGAGGTGAAGAGATCAATGTGTTGGGGCTCGTCGGTCAGAGTAAAGGACACCACAGAGTTCTTGTCCTTACCGTCATCACGGACTTGCCTGGTAGGGGCAGAAACGGACAACTGTGAAAAAGTAGCCATCATCATGTCCACAATCCCCAGATGTCGACTAACAGGACAAACATGTTTGTATTGCTATTTAGACGTTTGACAGGTTCATACTGGCCAAATGTCAGTCAACCTTTTAAAAGAATCTCAAAAAGACTGAAAATAGTTCAACTTTCTGGTCTATTATCTATAACAGGAAAAATGTTGATCTGGTAAAATGGTAACAAGAATTTAGATTGTAATAGTATTTAGTAAGAAGCATTGTCTAAACATTTGGAACTTTGTACTTGAAATGCTGAACTGTGGCATAGCCTGCATTGTTTAAGGGGTGCAAGGAATACAAAACCACTTATGAACCACAGGCTGTGAACAAGAAACACAGAAGAATAGAGGCCAGATCAACTCGAAACCAACGGGAGAAGTTATTCATGCAAAGATTTTTGTTACCGTTTTAAAAGTATCAATTTGGCACTGGTATCGTAAAAACCCAAACAATACCCAACCCTACACAAGGCACAACCACTTTTAGGTTTGTAGTTGATCAATTAAAACTAGAGGTTAGTAATTAAGCATGAGCAAGAATGCACTGAAAGAGCTTTTAAGACCCAATGAAATTAGACTTAGGACTGTATTATCTGAGCAAGATTGTTTGCTGCCCACACTCACCAAACACTGAGGAGTCTGTCATGGGCCGCTCCAGACAGGAAGTAGAGACCGTTGCTCTCAGGAGGCCTTGTGGTAGCAAAGCGCAGGGTCGTCACAGCAGTTGAGTGACCAGTGAATTTCTGAAGAGGCGCACCGAGGTGGTAACCGGTTAGAGGAAAGAGGACATTGTGGACCCTTGGTATGAACTAATTTCTACGGCTGTTTGAAATGCCTATACGCCTACACAAAACTATGACAAGTTCACTGAAATAATGCATGTTCTTCCGAAATAAAATGCTTGTCCCAGGTTTCTAGAGGACAAAAGACCATTTCATGACATACAAGTGCCCGACAAAGGCCTAACGACCATTATCTTGTGTCATACCTTACATTCTCTCTCTTAGGAGGCCCCCCACTCACCCGGTACAACTCCTTGGTCTCTAGATCCCACATCTTGATGATGTGTCCAGCTGAGAGCAGCAGCTTGCCGTCTGGGCTCACACACAGACTGGTTACCGATGCACGGTCTGCCTTCCACTTACTGTGGACAAATACAGACATGATGAGCCTCAATGAATAAGCTGCTATCTGGGGTTGCAATATCACTTTGTAGAAATTACTTTACCATTTCAACATTTGCCTTCCCCTATCCTTAATAATAATAAACGGACAGTCTCAAAGTGACATGCAAATGCTTAAGTAACTTCTTTGATGATTACTAAGTAACTTAGTGCACAAGTCTACTTGCAGAAAACTGGCAGAGCTACGTAGTAAGAAGACCATCTCTGTATAGCCAGACTTCTCATGGGTATGCATGTTTATTTAGCTTTCAGGCCTCAATGTCTGCCATTTAACCATTAGTGAGTCTGTGCAACCTCATGCTATATTCTTCTACACTTCAAGGCAAACAATGTTCCCTCACACCACACAAATACTCACCAACGCGTCTTGCCCGTCTGCAGGTCCCACTCTACGATGTGTGTGTCATCTGAGCCGCTGTACAACAGACTACCCTCAGGGTGCCACTGCACACAGTTGACGCCTCCACTGTGACCGCCATCCTTGGGAAGAACAACGTTTCGGACTCAGAATTAATGAAATTACTAGAAGCAATAACTGGGCAGCAAAATAATTAGATAATACCAGGTAAAGTTCATCAATAAAAAGTTGAGCACAGCATTTGTTCAATTGTATGGACAGAATGAGCATCTCTTAGTCACGAATCAGAATTTCACAAGAGATGTAGCTATAGCAGTATAGACTTAGATATTTGTCAATCAAATTGTGACATCAATCTTACCAGTGTGCAATGCAGAGCACCTTTCAATGTGCTGTAGATGATAACAGTGCCCGCTGCCGTACCCAGTGCCAACAGGTCTGCTTTTTCTTCCACCTGACCTGCCTCAGATTTCCTCTTCTTTCTCTGAGGTCCCTCCTGCAACAAACAGTTAATATATGCCATTGAGAAAATGTAAACAACATGTTAAGTGAATGCAAACAGTGAAAATAGGATTACTCAAGACATGCCAGACTAAATGCATTGATAGCTGTTGTCTTAAGGTGGATGTTGAAGGTCTAATACATTAATGACTTAACTAACGCAACCATAAACGCAAGGCCAAATCTGACATTTAGTTTTTAGTAGGCTAATGTATAGGGGGCCTTAAGTAATCCATAACTAGCAAATGAAGAAAACAAACGTTAAGAGTCTGCTAAATGACTAAATGTAAAGTACATAGCAAGCTGCCATGTTAGCCACATTTATCGGCTGTGGAAATTCATTATCTCCTCTTCGCAATTATTAGATAAATTAATTATGTTTTATATTATTAATATATCCAAATATATTAACATGAACTGAGTACTAGAATACAGCTATTAAACTTAGATGTGTTGGTGTCATCTGTAACTTTATAAAGTTGATATTTGCAAAAGCAAGTGCACAAGGAATTAATGTGTAAGTGAGGTAATGACTGTACTATGTACTACTTTGTGGGTACTTTCAGAGCATTATTCATCTGAAATTGTATTAATCATACGCGTGTGCGTCATTCTTTAGCGTAGCTAACATTAGCTAGCTAGCTAACTGGACAGCTCGCGAAGTTGTCAATTTACTTTAGAGCTTTGTTTGATTTCCTTATTAATCGATAGTTTAGCTACGTTTTTACAGTCACATTATTGAGAATCACTTAAATGAACACCACACAATTTGTTTCGTGGCATGCATAGTGAAAGAGTGCTCATCGTGGGTTTTTTCCCGACCATGTGCGACAAACATGTGCGTCCAGGAAGATAATTGTCGCTTGCGCTAGGGCCCAGATACGCAGCTTCCACATACGAAACCTGACACAAAGGACAACTATAGTAGATTTAATATATTGTCAGTGTTATTACTGTATATCTATATCCAAATGTTTTGCAGACTTAACGGAGTTATTTTGCAGCAGGATTTGTTAGGCCTAAGTAATTCCATTGCTCCAGCAACATTACCTTGGCCGTTCGGCATGGTCCCCAAGCTATGCAGGTACAAGTGGCACTCAAATGGGCTGAAGGCACGTATTCTTGGTGAAATGTTTTACTCTCTGTGTTCCAAATACGAAGTCTGCCATCCTGGGCACACAACGCCAGATATTGTCGTGATTTTGGTGAGAAAGCGCAGGGTAGCCCCAAAGACGAACTACCAATATCGGCCGCCATTACTGAAACACTACTTGCGTCTGCGTGATTAGTGAAGAACCACGTGTTATCGTCCACGAAGCAGGCGCGTTGGCACTTCGGCTCGATCTTCCTCATTGGCTAGTATCAATACATGTGGGCGTGATCAGAGCCATAGAAAAATAAGATATGGCTCTGGGCGTGATTAGGTGCGTTCATGTGGGTAAAAATGGGCGGAATTGCCAATTAATACATGTTTTAGTTTGGGAAACTTACTGAACTTACAATATATCTAATTTGATCAATACAATAGTATTTGAAACAACATGCAGTTTATCCTACGCGGCATTTTATATTCCCAGCCCATTTGTTGCTTGCTTAATGCGTTCATACCCATGCAACCTGAGGAGGGCAGCAATACGCAGCTGTAACCAGGCTACTGCACATTTTAAAGGAAGAAGACATATTTGTCGCTCAGAAAAAAACGTCACAGAACATGTGTTTGTTTCCAGCATGGCGACCTTCATATCCCATGCTGTGGATATAGCTGAAGTGTATGTCTTGTACCTGGCTGTATTAAGATATGAACTGTACTGCACTCACGGCCGAGGTGTAATTCTTTAAGGGAAGCATCGTTTCTGTCTATGCATTTATCTATAGATATAGTAGTAGATGGGTAGTTTTTTTCAAGTCAGCATCTTATGGACTACAGTGTCAGGACTTTTTGTGCAAGGAACCATTGAAAAGGCTCATCACCCGTTACCACTTTACGTTGAGTAAGCTAGTTAAACTTCCATTACACCTTGCACTCATGTCTGTAAACGTGCCGATGGGAGCGTCCCTCTTAATGCAAAGAGTGGTGCGGACATGCACAACCAATATAGCCCAGCAGAGATGCAGACCACTACATTCCAAAGTCGAATTCTCTAAATGGACGTTGAATACAAGAACATTTGGGACGAGTCCTGTATGGGCGAATAACAATGGGAGCAACAAAAACACCTCTGATCCGTCTTTGCCAAACCGTATGCAGACTTCCAGACCAGGGTCACAGTTCGGGAGGAGGCGACCTCTATCGCCACTAGAGAGGATAAGCCAGCTGTTGCCCCAAGATGCATTGAGCTCTGAAGTTGCGCAGCTGAGAGAGCACAAACAGGATGAAGATGAGAAACCCACTGAAATGTGTCCTCAGGAAGATTGTAACAAATTGGACGATTTTGTTACAGATGCCCAGAGGGCAAAGGGCGGGGATGAAAGTACAGGGACACAAATCGAAGACAGATTAGGAATAAAACAGGAACCGCCCACCAAGTACAATGTAGCAGAACCGATTAGTTTGGAGTTTCCAGAAAATGAGACGTGTTCAGGTCATTTGGGATTCTCAGCATCCACCCTGCCTGGGGAGCGTTCGATGACTTTTGGTGAGGCGCTTATAGCGGAGTATCGTAAGAAGGGGCGGGTGGAGTTCAGGAAGATGTTCCAGCTTCAGAACGGTGTGCGTCTGCAGAGCAGCTGGGGAACCATTGCCCACAATGAGCTCATGGGTTTCCCCTCCGGCATGTACAAACGCACCACGCTTGGGATACCTATCCTCATACGCCGGCCCAGTCTGGAGGAATTTGTGCTGAACATGCGGAGAGGACCTGCTATTGCCTACCCGAAGGTATGATTTGCTTAATTACAATCTATGAAAGACTAGTCAAATTCACCCAGATCAACAGTTAGCAGAACGTGTGGTTTAAGAGCCCACCATCAGTTCACCACTGTCACTGCAGGGTTCAAAATGACCTGTGACTCATTGGGGGGTTCCCAAAATTAGTATTTTGCTATCTTAACCGTATCTTCTCTCCTTTTTAATGTTATGAACCCCCCCCCCTCCCTTAACCATTTATAACCCTGTGTCATTGGATTGGTTTCCTAAATAAGACTGTTTACTCATTGCTAAAGCCCATATATCTTCAATCCTAGTCCCGTCTAGTAATATTGTTTCCAAATACCGGCAATCCTCTTTTTAACCTTTCTTGCACATCTCTCTCCAGGATGCTAACGAAATGCTGATGATGATGGACGTCTCAGAGGGAGACTGTGTGTTGGAGTCAGGCTCTGGGTCTGGTGCCATGTCTCTCTTCCTGTCGAGAGCCGGTACGCACAGAATCCATGTTTCATCTTGAATGAGAGTTTATGAAAGTGGATTTGTTTGTCAACGTTAAGTGGCTGATTGATCTTTGCATTTTCTAGCATATGCAACCATAAAAAACATTGTGAAACTTGGAAAAACGGGTCTAAAACACATTGTAGGCCTATGCCATTTGGTAAAGGGACATTTTACATGCTTTCAGTCTCTGCAATAAGTATGACCCCATAGATAGCTTATGTCTCTGTCACATCTGTGTCTCAGTGTAAGCGCTCTCTCTCTTCAGTGGGGTCCAAGGGTAGTGTGGTAAGTGTTGAGATCAGGGAGGACCACCATAAAAGAGCCGTTCTTAACTACAAGCGCTGGCGAGCATCGTGGATGCAGAGGAGGGGGGAGGAGTGGCCTGATAACGTCCACTTCTACAACACTGACCTCCAGACGGCCTCTTCTCTTCTTGCTGGACGGGGATTTCACTCTGTAAGGCCGTGTTTCTTTTTTGTCATGTTTTATGTCGTTCAGGAATACATGTGCTGTGTGTTTTATGTAACACCATGGACCTGGAGGAATGTTATTTCATTCCAATCATTTGTTTGCACCTGCACACACAAGTTTGAAAAACTGCACAGAATAAAATGACCATCTTAGCACTTGCCAGTACAAGTTTAAAACTTGCCAGGCTTTAACTGTTGAGTTATTGTCTTTCAGATTGCTCTGGATATAATAAGTCCACAAATAGTTTTACCCACTGTGACTCCCCACCTCCATTCTGGGGCTGTGTGCGCTGTCTACCTTGCCAAGTAAGTAACTAAATGTACGCAAGGCTTTCTTTCAAAATACAGAATAGCTGTATTTTGAGTCCAAATGATTGTGACTTTTTTATATTGCATCTTTTTATGTTGGGACTCAGTATAACACAGGTTATCGATTTGCTGGAGGGTGTAAGATGCTCAGCTCTCCCCCTCCTGTGTGAGCGCATCATCGAGGTGCAGGTCAGAGATTGGCTGTTGGCCCCCGCCATCCAGAAAGATGGCCAGTTTTGCACCAGGAAAGCTCCTCCTCCACTTGCAGGACAGGAGAAAAAGGGAGAGAGGTCGGATGAAGAAAATGAAGGTGACACTTCAGTGTTTAATATATTTTTGATTCTTTGTTTTACATTTCTAATAGATTTGCCTAATTAAATAAACTGTGTTTGGCAAAATGATTATCTTACCATATCATGCATGTTTCCTCACCTTTCAGAGATGGGTGACACAAAAAATCCACCATTTGGAAGTATTCCCTACATTGCCCGACCACACCCAGAACAAACTAGCCACACAGGTCCGTGAATGTGTCCAATATCACATCCTCCATGCACTTATTTACCAGGGGTTAACATTGTTTAACAACAATCCTTCATGCTTTCAGCATTCCTCGTGAAACTCAGGAAGTGTGAGAAGTAGGTATTCTAACTGTGAGGACCATCACTGAAGAATTTTATTGCAAAATAATTGTATGTCTGCTAGTAGAGTATTTCTATATTAAAATGTATATTTACCGTCTAAAGTGTCATGATTTTTGCTCTGTACTGTATATACTATGTCAATACACACAAACACATTACATGGATAATGTAGGAAGATTTTTTATCCAGCCTTTAATAGAACTCTTTTCTTACATGAACAAGGATGTCAAAAACATCAACCCTAGTAGTATGGCATTACTATTGTAGGGTTACCATTTATGCTAACAGTTGATTCTCAATCAAAAGTTAATTCTTACACAATCTCCGGTGCTTTTTTGGTTCAATACAACAACAAAAAAGTGTGAAGAGTAAATAAATACAAATACAGTAATAAACGTGTACAAAAAGAATGTGCACCTAAGATTAGATGTTCCTTTTTCAGAACAATCCATGTTTTTAGACAATTCACTATATTCACAGCCAATGAAGGAATGGCTTCGTACAGTTTCATGAAGATTTTTTATAGTCTTACTGGTGTTGTAAAAATATTAATTATTGTACACAGAAAGTAATAGAATGCTCCTGAGATTTTAAAGAATTTTCTATAGAAATAAATTACACACACAAACCTTTTTGAACCTGAGGAGTGGGCTGGTTACATATCAAATCCAGCTGTACACACTTCTAAATATGTACACATTCATGTACTTAAGAACTGACCAGACTGGGAAATGTAGTTTTACAGCAAGTTTGACTGTCTACTCCTCATTGATCCAGTCCATGGAAGCGTCATTTCCAGCCCCACAGTCAGACTCATACCCTGAGGGACAGAGGACTGGTGTTATAGCTGAGGTGACGTGAAACAAATGAGCTCAAGAGCATTTTGCTTGAGTCATTGCTCAACTTCACTCAAATAGTGGAATAAGAAAGTCAAGTTACATGTTTGACACTAGGTGTCACCATTGCTTAAACCCATCCAGAGAGCGGATCATTCTGTAGAACTGTGATTTTTCAGTGTCCACATTCACTTGATACAATACGCATGGTATATCTAATGTATTAGAGAGTTTCTACTGTATTTCTTAAATGGGAATATTTCAAATTCCAGAAGCACAGAAAAAAAAAAAAACTATGAATACCGGAGACAAAAAGGCTAAACATGCTTGCAGCTCGTCCTAAAAAAGGAGGCCTCTCTGAGCACTGCAACACTTACTCGGGGCTTCCTCAGCACAGCAGCAGGGGCGCTGGGACTGGGTTTTGGTCTTGGTGCCAGCCCTGCAGGAAACAGCCTGGACCCTAGGAGGAGTCGTCTCCAGGGAGAAAGCGAGGGCAAAGGGAAGCGGGGAGGACATGGAGGGGGAAGAGGGTGTCCCTGAGGTAGATGAGGACAGGCCCAGGCTGGATGTATGGGCACAGAGGGCACAGGGGGCCGGGGAAGCCGAAGGTCCGCGGGGCATGTGGACTGGTGCCCGTTCTCCGTACTGCCTCCTGGCACCACTGTGGTGCTCTGCTCGTTCTCGCTGCCAGATGAAATGAGTGGGTACAATGCCCATGACCTTGAGCGACACACACACAAACAGTCATCACAACAAATTTAAGGCAAGTCGTGAATATTCATCACTTCTAAAAGTAAAGACCAACTCCCAAAAAAAGACCATCTTTCTTTATACACGTTAACAGGAATCAAACTAGTGATGTACCTATCGTGATGCAGGCTCATGGTGCATCAATGGCGAGCTAGTTTTGGAGGCCTGTGGTACTGTGAGACTGCTGGCAGAGACTTAGCCATAGCCTACCTCCTCACAGCAGCGATGACTGACAGCAGCCCTGTACTCAATGCGTGCCCACAGTTTGTCTCTTTGCTTGAGGAAGCGGGGGAAGTGTTTCCTCCAGCTCTTCCCCAGTGCCCAGGGAAAGATCTCGTACTTGCTTTCCTCTTCATCCTCCTCCATGGTGTTCGCGAGGTAACTGGAAAGTAGTCATGACAAGATCTGTTTAGTTAACCCATGTGTTGCAATTATGATGCATTATGTGTAGGTAACATAGCAACTTTTAAGACATGAAAAACTTCTGATTGACTTACAGTGCAATAAAAAAGTTCATTCGGTTGTGCTCACTGATGCTGAAGCGAGCTCGTTTGAAGTAGACAAAAGTCATGGCCAGTAGGTACTGAAAAATGTGAGCACCGAAAAGTTAAGAGTGAGAAATAATGTAATGTATTGTTAGACAGTGGTGCATTATAAAGAACATATTTAACCCAAGAGATTCACCTTATCCGTGATTTTACAACAGCAGTCCATCCACAGAAAGTCTTGTATCAAATCGTCTTCTGTACGTTAAAAAGCAAGTAAATGTGTTTTACTTTAGATTAAGGTGTGGCTAATGATGCAAGTGAAAACTTAATTTCCCTAGTTATTTTGACCAACCAAAAATTCTGAAGAAAGCTGACATCTCTTCTCGCTGTATCACAAGTGTTGGGCCCCAGGACAGCTTGGTCAAAGAGACCTCTTCTTGTCGCCGACTAGGTTGACTCTTGCCAGGCGGCCCCTGGGCCTCTTCGACGTTGGGTCTCTTCAGTCGAAGCCCTCTCTTGATCTGGAGGGTGTGCGCAGTGTTGGCTTTGATTCGGACAGTGACAGAAGGGGGAGTCTGACACCATCTATGTTTGTGTTTCATCATGCTTCTTCAGCTGTGATATCTAGCTGAATTTTCTAGAAGTGATAAAAACATACACTTTTATCGATCCTGATGGCTTAAGAAACTAAGCAAGCTGCTTACATACTATACACCAACTCTGGCTACAATAAGCGGTAGTCGGTCTAACTAGTTATGCCATATATCATACAATGTGAACAATCCATACGCCATGCTGCTTGATAATATACGTACAAAATAGTTATACCAGCTGACCAGTATAATCGAAACGTAACAGTTTTCTTACCCTAAATTGCTTGATAGCTGGCTAGCTAGCACTGGCTATCACTGGCTAGCTAGCACTGTGGTAAAAGTTTCCTCACACACAGATCATCAAAATCAATAACGTCGACAGCAGGCACTAACTACCTACTTTGTAATTAGCAAGAAGTACTTTGTAATTAGATGAAGTTATGTATGAAAAATGTTAATGGAATGCGCGGGGGGTGGGCTGTTAAAAGCTATCTCAACACATTTTTTAACCATTGGTAAAATGTAAAATCAATGTGTACACAGCCCTCGTGCCCACACACGACAAAACACAACCGCTCAGCCTCAGACTGATTAATGATAGGGAGCGCGCTTCGTGACAATGGGTGTAGTTAAGTGCTCGTTTTTTCTGACGCGCTAATGACGATGTCACTAATTTAAAACAAACTACTTTTTATGTGGAGTTACGGTTTGTGAAAACCCCCAAAATAAAGGAAATTCAAATTCACAACCCTGCACAAGGTTTTCTGTGATCATGTGAGTAGACCTTACCTCTCGAAAGTAGAATTTGAACGAACATTTTTGGATATTAACAAGATATTGAATGGATATGGTAGCCTACAACAATAGGCAGTGAGAGTAGAGCAGGTTCATTTGTAGATTACCTTGGTGGTTACAAGTTACAACTAATTCCGTTTTATTTGTTTTCTTTAAGTGCCACTTAACAGTCCATTGCATTTATTGTAGGATGACAATTAGTTTGTAAACGGCATATCTAATACATTTAGAAGGTGCCTTCTTGGGATCTTACACAGGCAAGAACAACAAAGACATGAATCGTTTACAATGAGAGTAGAACCCATCCAACTCCTCGTCCTTTTGTGGAACACATGGGACAAAACTCATCAGAAGTATTGAACAACTGCAAAAATATTGCTCTGAAGAACTATGGATGTGACTGAAAAGTAATAATTTGATTTAAAAAAAACAGCACTTTGTCAACATATAAACAGAAAATATGTTTTATTTTAACCTTTTTTCTGATCATTCTGTTTTTTAGCGAACAGTTTGTATAATTGGTTTCAATCCATTTTTGTACTTACAATTAAATATATTATGTAATGGTCAGATAGCAAGGTTGTACAATTAGCAATTTCTCAAAATAAACATTTCAGGCATTGAAAACTCATGATGGAGCATGGCCATAAGTGCTTGCCTTCAATATAAAATGATTTAGGGGTCAGCTGACCTAGAAGGATACAGCTTATTGGAGCGACTCAATTTAAATAAGGTGTGATGGTGGTGTGCACAGTGCACAATACCATAGCTGGTCAAATTCCAAACTCTGCACCTGGTATCGGTGTCACCAGTTTACATACCTCAATCATTGACAACACCCATAGACCTGCACACAGTTGTATAGCCTACTAGGAGATAGCCTATATATTTTTTCTCAAATATATATTTTTGCCTATTGAACAGTTAGGGTTAGTAGCAGTAATAGTGAATAGTAGTTTTCATACACAGATTGTTTTACCAATGTGGGTTTGATTTAGAGTGATGTGGGCAGCACCCTAGGCTCTGGATTCAGTTTTCTGTGGATGTGTAAAGACAACAGCCATTTATGTTTCCCAGAGTTCATATTTGTTTTCAGCCGGCAACAAACTGGCAGGGATGGGTAATATAGTCTTTGGGCAAGAACTTTGATGCTTTTTTATATGTTTAGAGTTAACAAATGGTTCCAAACACTGAAAGCATCATCCACTGATCTCTGGTGTCAAACATAACAGAATAGAAAGTGTCAAAGGTAATTAAGGATTTGTAATCTCAGTTGTAAAGATACAGTTTTCAAATGTGGATGGGACAGAATTCTTTCAATAATTGATTGTGCGGTCAATGGCCATTAAATTAAAATGTATTAATAACAATATAGGGGGCAGTTTTGTCGTTTTCATGTAGGCTATAATGAAACCTACGCCCTGAATGTAGCTAACATAATAACCCATCACGAAGATACAACCTACTGTAATTGTAATGCTTTACTTTGAGGTCAAAGTTCTACTCGTCTATTAATCGTAGACTACACTACACTACCCAGACGGCAGCGTTATCACAGTTGCACACGATTGGCTGAACCTACCCACTCCCCTTCTGCGTGCTTCCTGCAACATTTAAGGCGTAATGCGTTTCTGTCTTGCCGTTATTCACTGCTAGTGTTTTCAAGTGACACTTGGACAGCAAATACGAAGACAGACTCGGTAAAAGTACGCCATGGTATTTAACAAAAGCAGGTGCTTCCGCCTCATTGAAGGATCTGGGAATGTCGTGGCCTTGTCATCGCAGCTTGGGAAACTATTCGCACAAGGCACAAAAACGAGGATGCAGCGATGGTATTCCAGTGCTACGCAAAAGGAGAACGAACTTGTCCCCGTACCTCTGACCGATCCAAGCACAGCCAACTTCAGTGTCGCAACAACCAAAAGCGACACAGAGGTAAATCATTTCAAGATTAGTTGGAATTGAGAACATTTAAATAGGCCTACTCTATGTTTCAAGTTAAGAGAGAATTGTTGACCACTGATGTTCACTGCGAAGCTTAACCCTGAGTCTAGCCAATCGTTTTTGACAAATAGGCTAGTGTAGCCTGAAGTAGCCTTGCACATGCCTTGTTTTGACAGCAGATATCTGTTGAAACTGTCGCAAAGGTCTTCTTTGAGTCCAATGTAAAGATGGAGAGTTCGTGCTATACAAACTCTTAAAATATGAAGTTGTCTGAAAATGTATTGAGGTTTTTAATGTTGTTTTGTTGGCTTGCAGTCTAAACCGGGGGGTTTAACCATTTATATATGCACATATCAGCGTAAGATCATCTTCAAATATCCAAGACTTTTAGGGCCATATTTTCCGAGATACGGAAAACGCGGACGGATTCGCGGAATTTGGTAGCATAATCATTAACTGTAAAACCTGAAATATTGCAGAGGCAGAATGTCCCATAATTTAACGGAAATGTATGAACATAATTTAAAGTGGCTAATCGGAATAATTCGGTAGTCTTAATTGTAAAAAAAAAAAAACGTTTTTATTCCGTTTTCAATTGGGGCGATTTGAGAGAGGGGTCGGCGTGGGACCCTTACGTCACCTAGGCTGCACTTTTAGAAACACTATGCAGTGCCTGTGACATGCACATGATTCTCGTGTCTGTGATGCAGCCGGTGATTCGACGTCGATTGTTTATTCCATAGTTCTTACTTCTTTTCACAGTTCGATTAAATGCGTTGACAACTATTTTAGGTTTTGTAGGCTACAACAGGCTATCGATGGCGACAGAGGGGGTTTTGTTAATGTAGAGCAGGCCTATAGTTTTGTGTGTGTGTGGTGTGTGTGTGTGTGGTGTGTGTGTGCAAGTCTTAGGCACAAATGACAATGTTAAAAAGTAAAGCTAAATGCTGTAAGAAATAATTAAATGAAGCTTTCTTTCTGTACTGTTTACATCCAGGACTTGACTATCCAAGGAGGGCGAAGGAGACGCATAAGCGAGCATGTCTTGCCCTTCTCCGCGTTCCTTACGGATAGTTTTGATCGAAGGCACAGCTACCTGCGCATCTCCCTGACGGAGAAATGCAACCTTCGCTGTAAGTTCTGATGCTCAGGGCTGCAAAGGGGAACTAAGATAAAAAAGGTTTATAGTTAAAGGGAAAGCCTAATTAGTGTCACAGTTAAGACAGCTTAAGTTAAGGAGTAGCGTCACACATGTGATCGTTCGAAAGCGGGCCCCACAGAGTACCGTCACACATACAGTCACTATCTATTACGTTAAGTAAAAGCCTTCCTTTTTTATTGTATTTCTGTATTTAACTTCGGATTATAGCATCATCATATTCTTCCAACCCTGATCTGTTTGAACCTCTGTATAGTTTGTCAGTTGAGTCAGGATTCCATTATTTCATTGGACAAACTCCACAACTAATTTGTGTGTTAACTGTCTGAATATGTGCCTATTTCCCTCCAACATTAGGTCAGTACTGCATGCCAGAGGAGGGGGTCAAACTCACCCCACGGGCCAAACTCCTGTCCACCTCGGAGGTGTTGACCTTGGCACGCCTGTTTGTACGGGAGGGGGTCGAGAAGATTCGCCTCACTGGAGGGGAACCCCTCATCCGACCTGATGTCCTGGACATCATCGGTAAGACGGGGTAAGGAAGTTGGGAATCGTGTAGAAAAGGGAGCACATGGTTGGTAGGGTGGGGTGGGGATTTTTGGTCTGTTGGTCAGGTGGTGTGTTAGGGTTAGGGTTCCCCTAATGAATTCCACCATTCCCCAACGTTGTTGAGAAGCATTTTTTATCATATTTTCTGAAATAAATCCTGATAACAACCAAGAAGAGAAGGTTATGTTGCTGCATGGGTTCCTATGGGTTTGTTGGGGGCTAGTTTAAGTCATGTTTTATTTCTTGCTTCCCATAAGTGATGACTTGTGTGGCAGGCCAGCTGAATCTGTCTTTTCTTTATACTATGTTATCATTCTCTGATGTATTTTACTGTAGCTGGAATAAGTCGTTATGAACAGAACCAAATTCAAACCCTTAGGCTTGTACAAACTCCCCGTTAATGGACTCTTACTCCACCGAGAGATTGAAATGTTATGGAAGCCTAGCATGTTGCACTTTCCGTAGAGAAATGATCCATATCACTGTCTCACCCTCCATGCATTCCCCCAATTTTATGTACCTTGTGTGAGGGGTGATTGGATTCTCAACGCTACAACGGCATGGTTGATCTGGTTAAACGGTGTTCCGCCATGTCTTTCTCTTTGGCCTGTAACTGCACCGATTGAATAGTTAGTGGTTAAACATGGGCATGTCATCAGTGGAAAGAGGGGAATGGTTCTTGATGTTACCAAATCAAATCCAAGTCAAGACACATCATAGGTCATGGCTCTTAAGCATATCCTGTGTGTGTAAAGCCAGTCTTCTGACAGGAAGGAGGTATCTTGAGAACAGCCTCGCCACTGGTCATGTGCAGATCACCAGTATCCCTCCTACCTCAGGGTCACAAATACCATTCAAAGTAGATCCTTGGTGATTAGTGTGAAGTGGTACTAATAAAGTATACTATGTTCAGTGTTCTTTTAGTTGTTTCTGGCTCAGAAATAGTTTTGAAAACAATTACAAAGTTTCCTGAGGCTCCTACTTCCTCTTAATAATCACATGGGTTTGGAGTCAGCGCTGACCGAAAACACTGGAACACGCTTCCTGTTGCACTTTGCTTGTATATTACGTCTTCCTCTCCCTGCTTGTCTCTTCAAATGGTTCAATCATCTGTCTTTGTCTAACTGTACAGCTGAGATGAGGAGGTTGCCTGGTCTGAAGACCATTGCTGTGACCACCAATGGTATGAACTTGGCCAAGCAACTTCCCAAACTGAAGGACGCTGGGCTGGACCTGCTTAACATCAGCCTGGACACTCTGGTGCCAGCGAAGTTTGAGTTTATCGTCAGAAGGAAAGGTAGGCACACTGTTGGCTTGGATAGAGACCTGCCAAAGCTGTATTTGGGATGTATTAACACATTTATCTTTAGGTAAGAGGTTTAAAAATGATTCAAAATGTAATAGTTTAGGAAGGATAGTGATTGCGCTGTCCCCTATGAGCCCAAATGAATGGCTTGCAGAGGACATTTTGTGTCAAAGGGAAAGGAGGGGGATTCAGGGGAGCACGTGCATGAGAGTAAAGGACAGATGGACTGAGACGGCTTATAAGGAGAGAAGCAGCAGCAGTGGAGGAAATGGAGTTGGAGCCGGATCTCTTACAGTACACTAAGCTTTCACTGTTTGTTTCAGCAATCTTACCGTCAAGAAGGACCTATAGGGTTTATCAAATGGTCCACCTGCTCACAACTATTGATAGTTATATCAGTAATAACTTTATTTTGTAATGGGTTGTAGCAGATGTGATGGTGCATTTTTTTAAGGAACATAGTCAATCCTTCAAATTTAAATTGACACCTTTTCAAATGCAGAGAGATCTTCACATAACTGAAAGTGGACACTTTGTATTATCTGCTAAATATTAACGGCTTTAAATGTTAATAAGTAGATTGGAGATGTAAAAAATGAATACCATGCATAAAAGCTGTTCAAGATTATTACAGCTTTGGCTCTCAAGCTTTCTTATGAAATAAAAGACTACCTTTACATCAAGTCATCAGAATCAGAAAGGATTTTATTCGCCATGAAAGTTTGCACAGACAAGGAATTTACTTTGGCAGGAATTGCACACACCACCCATTTTACACAACAGCAACAGTGACTCAGCAGTTTTGAATTACTCTGAGCTCAGTTCAGACCCTTTTTCTTTATTCTTTTTCTTTTTATCACTTGCATTGCATATTCTTGCCCCCAATTCATGTCTGAAAGTTGTCATGTCATGTCATTTATTCCTGTTGTGGAAAATGACACTTTAGCTGTGTGTTCATTGTTGGGTTCCTCTCACCTGACAGGGTTCCACAAGGTCATGGAGGGCATCGACAAAGCCATTGAGATGGGATACAACCCTGTGAAGGTAACAACCCATTTCTGCAATTATCCTATTTCTGGGATCATTTTATTGGATTGAGGATCAGTGGCTACCTATTTAAAGACCTGTAGGGAAGGGTGATAGAGATGGGAAATAAGCTTACATTTACATTTAGTCATTTAGCAGACGCTCTTATCCAGAGCGACTTACAGTAAGTACAGGGACATTCCCCCGAGGCAAGTAGGGTGAAGTGTCTTGCTCAAGGACACCGTCAGTTGGCATGACTTGGAATCGAACTGGCAACCTTCGGATTACTAGCCCGATTCCCTCACCGCTCAGCCACCTGACTCCCAAGCTGTAAGCTGTACTCCAATGGTTCACATTTGAAAGCCGTTCAAGAGAGGTCTGTGAATACCCAAGTTATATTTGGGACCATGCTCCAATGTTCCTTTCTCTATGCAATTTCTCTAAACCCTCTTTGGTTGCTGCTTTTCATTGCCCTCTGCAGGTCAACTGTGTTGTAATGCGGGGTCTCAATGATGATGAGCTGCTAGACTTTGTGTCCCTCACAGAGAAAAAACCTCTTGAAGTACGCTTCATTGAGTACATGCCTTTTGATGGTAAGGACACCATCTCTTAAAGCTGCAATAGGTAACACAAATTACCGGTAATTAAAGTAAGAAACAGCAAAACTTCCACGATAGCCTTCCGAGTTTGATTGATGGTGGTTTCACAAAATACGACAAGACATTTATCTGAACAATATTCTCAGCCCTCATATAGTTCTTGACAACGTGGACATGCTCTCAGTTCAGAACATGAACACGAAATGAGATGGGCGAGCAGTCAGAGATACAATATGTTACAATTATTTCTAATTTAGCTATCACTTCCCCTTTCTCATATAAAGACAATATGCCTTTCATTTTATGAAGTGTTCTTTATTCTCTGTAAGTGAAAATGCAGTACAGTAGGCCAAAAATGGGACAAAACCTTTTTCTTACCTATTACCTATAGAACCTTTGTCATTTCACCAGGTCATCCTCAAACCTGTCAGAAACAAGAGTACAGACTAAAAAATAATGTAATTCTTCAATTATACTTTAATAGTGGAATCCTATTCTCCAATGCATGCACACAATGATCTGTGCCTTTGATAAAGTACACATTTAATTTACTTAAATTAACTATTGATTATCCTCAAACAGGTAACAAATGGAATTTCAAGAAGATGGTGAGCTACCAAGAGATGCTGGACCACATAAGGCAGCAGTGGCCCTCCCTGAAACAGCTTCCCATTGGACACACAGAAACAGCCAAGGTTAGATCCCCGTTCCCCCACCCCCATCATCTATTGTTTCACAGACTATCTGAATTATTAATCCACACATCTAACACCTTCATGGCACCCAAATTTAGTATTCTAAATGCATAGTCCTCCCAAGAACCAATTACACTGACAGGCCATGCATTTTGGTGGGCTTACAGTGTCTGCGAAGCTAATTGGTTTCCCCCCTTCTTTGCGTTTGATTGACTCTTTATTTATCCATCTCCATTTTCCTTTTCTCATACAGACATTCAAAGTTCCAGGCTTCCAAGGCCACATAGGCTTCATCACCTCCATGTCTGACCACTTCTGTGGCTCCTGCAATCGGCTACGCATCACTGCTGACGGAAACCTAAAGGTGAATGCAACACAGACGTTTATATGCACACTATTAGATAGAATACATGTCCTTCATTTGTCGTCAGGGCAAGGTCCAAGTAGTGTAGAAATGAGAGACATTTGTGATTGTAAATATAACTGTCGTTGCGACAGGTTACAGTTTAGACATTCTAATTGTTGGGAGGCGTGATGGGTGATGGAGTATAAGCCAAACAGTAGTCAGTCTTAGTCATTTGCAAAAATCACACAAGGTAACACTGGGCATTGACATTCTTGATGTAGGCCCAGCTACATATACAAGACTTAACAAAAAGGACGCAGATAACTACACCGAACATGATGTTGTAACAGAAGCAAACACTACACCTATGGCCTTTTTCCCCAATTCCATTCAGTAGGCTACCAAGTAAACGAATAACCACTCCCAAATACCTGCACAGCTGATTAGGCGATGTTAGCGTGTGTAACGTTGGTCACACAAAAGTACTACAACACTTGAAAAAAAAAAAAAAAGAAGTGTATTATGCTTGTTTAAAGTATTTTTGGACTCTGCTGCGTACCGTTTGTGCTTTTAGGCTTCCTAGTTGTCATGGAGATGACGTTAGTTAGCTGATGGTGGTGCCCATATCATCTGTGGAGGCAGAGTGCAGTTTCTGTGCGTTACGCAGATTAAAAACATGATTGCGATCAACCATGATACAAAAAAGGCTCAATGGCATTGCTGTGTGCCATATTCACCAAGACAGACTTGACAAACTGGACAGACAAGATATTGCACAGTAATATCTTCAGGGAAATGAGAGAGATGTTTTTGGGACCTATTGAGTCTGCTTCAAGAGGGTACATTTGTTTGGCTGCAGAGGGAATTCTTTGTTTTGTTTTTTTGGGGATCAGTTTTGTTTATTGTTGGAAAAAAATTAGAATGAAAAGTCATACTTGCAGAGGGAATTTCGAATATTTAATTTAAAGTGTAAATTTCATTTCACATTTCATGCTATGTAGGCTATACTTATTTTTATTTATGTAAGTCTGTTTTTTAAGTGTTTATACTTCCGTTTTCATACACATTGTTATATTTGTAATCATTTACATCCTGCTGAGATCAGCAAATGTTTAAATAAAACATTTGCAGAGGGCATAATGTTTTGGTGCGTGATTGACATCCTAATGTTTATTGCAGCTTCAGTGTGTGTGTGTGTGTATGTATGTGTGTGTGTATATTACACAAAATAACTAATTGAGTTGGAATCATTTGCTGACAGCTTGGTCCCCCCCAGTTAAAAAATTCCATCTGCACCCCTGCCCTTACATTCCATGTTCTCATGAGATAATATAATATGAGATAATATAGCAGGGTATAGTTCAAACATTGTTTATTATATTCAGAGCATTCCAAACAGTATAATGTAATCATTGGTTGTAATATTTAATTATTGTTACCTGATCAGTGGTTAAGGACAGACCTTTTCATTTTCGACTGACAGTCGAGAACAATAGGTACATATTAGCATTTTACCATTGTAAATAAAGTAATGTCATGATATGAGAATGGAGCTTACCATAGTCTACACATAAACGGCCATGTATATGAAACAAAACATGCCTGAAGGTCTGAATGACAGAACTTGTACGAGGGTGCCCCAGCGACATCTGCTGAGAGGAAACAGAATTGCAGCCTTGAAAGGCAGGAATCAACGTGGCTGGCAGTAATATCACAGAAATAGGAGCTGGATTGCTGTCAACTATCTTATCCCTGTGTGATTTAAAAAATTTCGATACTAAGTGATAAAACGCTCATCTAGAAAAAGTTGTGGAAGGAGTGTCTTGGGATTTGATCAAGTGCAAAGATTTTATTCCATTAACACGTTGTATAATTCCGCACATGAAGTTGAAATATGTACTTAGAACAGTTAGATATCACAATATATACCTCCTCTTTCAACAGGTATGTTTATTTGGGAACTCTGAGGTGTCTCTGCGGGACTGTCTGCGTTCCGGGGCATCTGAAGACGAGTTGCTGGAGATCATTGGTGCTGCTGTGGGCAGGAAGAAGAAGCAACATGCAGGTGCAACACTTGGCTGACTATGGAGGCCTACAGTTCTATTAAAATACCATGTGTGCCACCCAAAAAATTATTATTTAAAGGGACTGTGGCAGTGACAGGGTCATTTTTATCCATTTGTCCAGCATTCACTTTTCTGTTAAATGTGCTGGTTTGATGGACAAAGGAAAGGTTACTACATTGGTTCTATAGCACACTATTTCAGTCAAGATTAATTATTTGCATCTAGTGCTTGTTGACACTGAATATCCAGAATGAACAGTACTGGTAATGTAATTAAATGAAAATGTAATAAAATGGCAGTACAGGGAAATCCATGGAACCTTTCCCACTGCATCACAGTTTGCGTCAAATGCAAAGGTAGTCAGCCGCTACAATGTTTCCTTTAAATAGTTCTCTCTCTGACTGTCCGCAGGCATGTTCAGTATCTCCCAGATGAAGAACAGACCCATGATCCTCATCGGTGGGTGATCTGGCTGTACGTAAAACATTAACGCCAAACTTTCCCCTTTTTTTTGTGTTGATAATTTCCAAAAACAAACGACAATGTTAGTGGATGGTATTCAATAAAATACCAAGCCCCAATTTAGCCTTCTTGCTTGTATATGTTAGTAACTGATCCTTGCAGGCTCCACAAATCTTTGCACTTACCTTTTATATAAATGTTCTTCTCATCTTGCAGACACATCATGCCAAAAAACCCTGTCCCTCCCCGTGAGCCAAGAAACCCAGGGGGACACTATCCCCATCTCCTATCTCCGTGATATAGCAGTCCTCACTTCACCAATGGCTGCTGAACCGTCCCAGTCCTTTGGGATGGGTGTTCAACACAGTGGGAACACACTGTGCCTTTCAGACTGTCCTGTTTCAACAGGAGGACCTGATGTCAGCTGCTCAGGATCCCACAAGAGGTCCTATGTTGTAAAGAAAAACCTTTTTGAGGGAGTCAAGGAATATACAAGAGCCCCGCACATCCCTTTTTCTCAAATGAAGACCCCTGACCACAACACACACACATATGTATTAAGTCAAAATCACAGTGAGTTCCACAAGTACACACTAGCCAAACGTCCTAACAAAATAAAGAATCACGTCACAAGAATGGCTGGAATTTTCTCCCTTTGCACACTACGGACCAATGCCAAAATAGATACCACTCAGGCCAATAGCATTAGGCTGTGTCACAGGAATGCCTCCAAAGTCATTCCCAAAGGCAAAGGAACACAGGAACGCTCGAAGGAGGACGCCAGCCTCCAGACAAACGGTACTTCCACAGCCCAGTTAACTCATACTGATTCCGAAGGCCGAGCCTCCATGGTAGATGTGGGCATGAAGACTCCCACCCGGCGCATGGCCACAGCCCATGCCACTATACATCTGGGACCTACTGCTTTCCGCTTGCTTCGCGACAATCAACTAACCAAAGGCGATGCATTAGCAGTTGCACAGCTAGCCGGCATCATGGGAGCCAAGCAGACCGCAGCACTCATCCCGCTCTGTCACTCAGTCCCCTTGGACCACGCCTCTGTCACGTATAACCTTGATGAGGCGCGGCACAGTGTTGTCATCACAGCAACTTGCCACACCTCGAGCCGCACAGGCATCGAGATGGAGGCGCTCACGGCCGCGTCCGTGGCCGCACTGACCCTTTATGACATGTGCAAGGCAGTGAGTCACAATATCACCATTACGGACATCCAGCTGGTAACCAAGACAGGTGGTAAGAGGGACTTCCACCGGTATCCCCCTGAAGTAACGTGTAGTAACTTCTCTCACCAGTAACATTGGGTTCATTTTCAGCCCCTGTTAAATTGAGCTTCTGTTTTTTAATTCAGAATAGCTGCATTAATCGATGACATTAGTGACTGCTTCTTGGAATGTTTTGGGCTGTGATGCACAAAAAATAAATAATCTACAGACAGCTTGTGGTTTGCTCAAATTCAAAGCCTCATGAATACTTCTCCAATGACAAAGCTTATGCTACAGTTTTGGCCTTTTATAGAACTTTGATTGAACCAACAGGCTGCTTGCACAATCTAGTTGATAGTAGGTGGTGCCTTGTACTAAACATTACTCAGCATTACTCATTCATTTACTTTCAAACAAGGATTTTTGTATATGCTAACATTATACAGTCCTTCGTTTTTCAGTTAATGTCTACTGTCTACTATATTGGTTGAGTAGGCAGGCTCCATATATCCTGTATTGTAAGTCCAAGGTTGGAAGGTATACATGTAGACTATGCATTGTTAACCTTTTGATTTCAACACCTACCGTAAAGTGTGCGACAACAAACTAGATTAATTTCTCAGTAATTGCTTTGACTGATACTCTAAATTCTCAAATTGTTCTCCACACATCAACCATTTAACTGTAATAATTATAATAGTACTAATAATACTAATAATAGTATTATGTAAATATAGGAATATATAATTGTAATATAATATTTTCCTTCATTTATGATAGAAGATAATGAAGAGCAAATTTGCATCTAATTTATATTGAACTAGTTCACCTGGATGCATTTTTTTATGAAGCAGCACAATCACACAATGGTTACTGTCAATAATTGTAAACATTTTAAGTCTGTCTGAGAGTGTAAACAATGCGTGTTAGTTTTTTTGATTGACATATTGGCCACTCATCCATCTGAAATTGATAGTGATTTCCTCTTTCTGTAAAATGTCACTTATGCCGCTATATATTCATGTGTGAAGAAATGTAATAAACTTATTTCCCTACTGCATATCTTTCTTATATTGTCCACATTCCATAACCTGTGTGATATGATACATGCCGTTATAGCCTCTGGTACATGCTGTTATAGCCTCTGGTCCCAGATGCTTGTGCAGTCTGGGACCCACTGCCGCAGACACATTAGGTTTGGTGGTAAGCAGGCACTGTTGCAGTATATTACCCAAAATGCCTTGCTCTCGCATTATCGTCATGCTTCATGATTCGATCCGCAAAAGTCCAAAAAACCTCACCACCTACTCTTTTGGTCAATACTTTCAGTAACATCCATGGCATTTTGAAAGAATACACCGACACACTATCCTAAATTGTTTCTCAACATACGCTAGAATCCATGAATGGGACACCATCCATGGCTTGGTTGGGCCCCTACATCAGGTTGAATTCTGAGGTCATAAGTCGTTTAACCTCTCGCAGGGGCGATATCGTAGTCTATGGCGTGTAACTGAGACGTGACTTTTGCTGGTTGAAAACTTAACCCAATACCCCATGTCATGTTTGACTTGAAATATAGTCAGCCTTGACAATTTTTGATAGCCTCTAAGAGGCTGAAATCAGTGTGCAAAATAATGGATAGTTAGATACAAGTTGAGGCACTGTTTCCATGTGCATCAGCCGCTGTGCCGGCTGGCCTCACCAAGTTGTTACTATACAGTAGGCTATGATGTGTCTAAAAACTAAGAGTGAGATAGATGAGCTTGTAAACACACAAGCAGAATAGACACCAAAATGGCCCATGCACTCATTTGCCATAAAAAATATTCAAAAATTACTAATGTGATTATCTGTAAATTAAATTTATGCTTTTTCAATGACTGAATTAATTGAAATAAAATGTTTTTTTCGGAATTTCTTTGATTTGAATATTTTTTGGGGTGATGCGTCGTGTAGGTCTTAAATTTCAATCTTTATGGTCTTAAAATGTCTTAAAAAGGTCTTAAATTTGACTTACTGAAACCTGCAAGAACCCTGAAGGATAGAAACGTCCCAGAATGAGGTGTTCTCCTGCTCCCAGTGTCCTCTCTCCTTCACCGCCCAGGTCTACCTCCACAAGCACATCAAGTGGTGCCACCATGACCTGTACGTCTCTCTGCTGAGGAGTGGAGAGATCAGACCAGAGACTCTGTCCTCCTCTCCACCACGCCCCAACACCACTTCCTCCCTCCCCCCGATCCAGGGAAGCATGGACACGGAAAAGGCCAGACATCACCACTGTGACCAGTGTGGGAAGAGCTTCAGTCGGTCAGGACATTTAAAGACACACCAGTGTGTTCACTCAGGAGAGAAGCCGTACCACTGTGACCAGTGTGGGAAGAGCTTCAGAGATTCAGGAACCTTAGAGAGACACCAGCGTGTTCACTCAGGAGAGAAGCCGTACCACTGTGACCAGTGTGGGAACAGCTTCAGTCAGTCAGGAACCATAAAGAGACACTTTTATTCTGGGAAGACTAGAGATCCTGAACTCTAGATCTTACTTAATAATCCAATTTATATGAACATAGGAAATGTATGTAGGCCTATTTGTATTCACCATTTAAAGTATAATTGTACATAAGATATTTGATTTATACTGAAAATGAATATTGTATATAAATGTAAACATAAAATACAGGCTATGTACGATTGTTTCATTGTTTATTATATAATTGTATAATAATAGTTCATTCTGTATGACTTAATATATATTTTACTTATAAACATAAACTTAAATAACATGTTATGTGATGTAGACAATAAAATATAAAATAAATACAAATATTGAAAGCTACTGTCTGTTAATGTCTATACTGTGAGCATCATGTTGTTATCGTACCTCAAGCCTCATTTCCATATTCACGTTCTGTTTATGTAACTGTGTTACATCAGGATGGGAGAAATGATGATCGGAAGCACCAGAACAATATTCATGCTTTAATTAAAAACTTCATTACTTTATGAGAACAATCCCATTTCCTGCCACAATTAAACACTAATAATTATTCATGCTGTCTCTCTGCCACTTCCCAGGAATGCTGTTATGCTTCAATATTGTAATAATCTAAAGTGTCGTCAGTCGAATAGAGTTATTCTTTCATTTTCTTGTGCCCGCACATTGTGACAGTTGCATAGGCTCAGTAGAGGAAACAAAAATTATTTGTTCACCACTCGACTGGATCTTTGGTTTAGAGTCTTTCTTTTATTTGTCACGTGACAGTTGCATAAATTCAGGATAGGAAACAGAAATTATTAATTCAACTCTAAACTGTGTTCTTGGGTATGACTTCGCTTTTTTTTCCATTATCGCCAAGCTTAGCTAAGAATACATGAATGATTCGTTCTCCACTCAACTGTGTCTTCAGCTATGAGTCTTTCGTTACTTTTCACGTGAATGCTACTGTAATCTGACTCGCCAGATTGTTTGTTCCTCATATCAGACAGTTCATCCAATTAACTGCCAAGTATTTTTGGAAAGTGCCTGCCCTTTTCCAAACAGTTTACAAGGACTACTTTCAGGATGGATATTTGGAGCAAACCATTTGGCGAGTGAAGTTACGTTTTCTTTCATAGTCAGCTGTCTTTCCATGATAGTCATTCTCTCATGTTATGTATGTTTTCTGTCACTTGTTTTTTGTTTGTTTGTTCCCTCCAAGCCAACTATTGCAAAGGACTGCACCTCCCCCTTGTTGTGTCATGTGATATCTGTCCACTGCAGTTCAGTGTTTATATTTGTCTACTGCACTAAAGGCTCCACAAGTGCTTCGGGTTCAGGTTTCAAAGCTGCTTTGGAACTGGAAGTACTGACTACATACACTATTCTCGAGAGAACAGATTCAACATCTTGTTCCACACATTATTTAACCAGAGCAGAGCCCAAAGTTACATTTCTATCACCTTGTCTGCCTGTTCTGCCATTGTGTGTTCTGGGTCCAGGTAGGGGTCAAGAACATTCACTAAAGAATCCAAGGAGAATTGGCATTGGGGTGGTGGAGGAAATGTCTCTGTCATGGGGGTTTGTAGTGATCAGCACACCACATCACTGTAGTGATCAGCACACCACATCACTGTAGTGATCAGCACACCACATCACTGTAGTGATCAGCACACCACATCACTGTAGAGAAGCAAGAGTGCTTGTTCGCTTTTTTAGTTTATATTTAAGTTGAGAGTGACTAGAGAGTGTATATTCCTCTTACACTAATTAGAGTACAACAGTGATTTTAGAACATGTTGAGACACACTACCAAGGAATGTCAGTCCAGTTGGGAATGTCTTACATCTCACATCACATCTTCTCCTGAACAGTGAAAAGGTGATAGATAAGCTGCATTGAGTTCCGACAGCAGAGAGGGAACATCAATTTGTGAGAAACCAATTAAACCCAATTAGAAAAATTGAATTCCAATTTGTCTTCAAATATAAGCCTGAGAAACAGGTTGTATACAGAGCCTCTCTACTGGCAACATGATTTCTCTTCTGTAAAATAACAGTCTGAGAGACTAGGGGAAACTGAGTAGTAATCAATAATTGTTTGTAGACTCTGTAGTCCCTTCCTTTCTCTCATTCCTTCACTCTGACTGATTTGTGCTCTCATTTCCCCTATCCTTCTTTTCTCCAGAGTGTTGGTGATGCCGGTAAATACAGACCTAACATGGCCACTAGCTTTGGCTAATCCATTTAAAGTTGTCTGGCTTGTATAGATTGAGTTACTTACTTAGGCTTTTCTTGTCTTGGTAGTCCAAGTCCATCTCACTCAGTTTGAAGTGGTAATGAATTTGAAACTGAATTATTCATTAATGAAATACTTGAATGTCCTGAACAAACAGATAAGGAAACTTGCTAGCCATTACTATGTTAATTATAACATCTGTACATTTTGTCGAATTTGTGCTTGCCCCATGGTCACATGAACTGACCCCTTCATAATGACCTGACCATAATTCCACAGAGCACAATTAGATGTTAGACATTAAAATGGACACAGTCATTCTTAAAACAACATTTAACACAGTTGTTTTGCGCCAAGTAGTTTTGTATTACCTTGTACTTTAGCTTACATAAGCACAAACAAGTTCAAACTATATAGGTTTGAACTATACAGTAACAACACTCCAAAAATTAAAAACGGACATTCCACCTGCACTGAGCAGTCTGTGTTGCGAAGCAACTTTCAAAGGGCCTCATTACCATGTTTAAAAGTAACAAATAATTATTTCTACTGAAAAAACATACCGAATGCACATTCAAATCGAATGTCATAATGATGATCTGTATTGCCAATATTGTCTGCAGGTCTTTCAGCTGTGATCTGTTTTCCTGTCTACAGCCACTAGATGGTAGAATATGTCCAAAAACCATGGGAGCTCAACCAGGTTCCCCTGTCTCCATCCAGTATGGCAGTACAACCTCTGCAGAGGTTTGGGGAATCAGTATGTAAGAATACCAATTAAGAACCCTAAGAATACATGGCTGTATTCAAAAAGTATGTCAAATAATGTCAGGCAGCAAGCTCTGTTCTTACAGAGGAACTCCGTCTAAGTTTGGCAGATGATTACCTTCTGAAACGTCCACCTTACCCTTTCAGAGCTAGCAGGTGTTCTTGGTTGCTGTCCATCCAATACATACCTTTATTCATGTTGGTTTATATATACACACAAACATTCAAACAAATATGAAGGTCTCTTGATAGTGCTAGATCTTCCACTCAATAGGATGTTTGTCAAATAAGTGACCTGCTCGTCTTTGTCTTCGTCCATCTTTGTTGCAACATCAGTCGCCTCTGGTGTAGTTACGTCAGCGTGGTGTTGACTTATCGGCACTGTGTCTGGCTCCTTGCTTGCACACCTGCATGGAACTAGAACTAGACCAAGGCTGTACGGTCGAATAACAGGAGAATTTGACTTGTAAAAGAAATAGAAAAATAGTAATCATTAGGAAATTGTTGTAATGTGACAATTACACTGAGGAGTTCCCCGCTGGTTGAATCTGGACACCAGTCATTAATAAGTCTGAAACCTGTTGGATGAGGGAGTAGAGAAGGAGGGAAAGAATCAAGGAGTAGGGTTTGGAGAATAGAATGATAAGGGTAGTGGTAAAAAAAGAGTCAAGAGGGGAGGAAAAGGGGTGGAATAGAAAAGATGGATTAGGGGGGACGAGCGCAAGGGAGAGACTGAGGAGACGGCAAAGGAAGAAAAGAGGAGGTAAGGAGAAGGAAAGGGGTGGTGAGGTGAGGTGAAGAAGTATGGAGCTCAGGTTGGCTCAGAGAGTTACAGAGTGGAGATGGTAGAAGGAGGGCTCTTACTCACTACTTAAACCCCAACGCTAGGGAGGATGACTCACATGGCAATCGCATGACGCATGCAGTGCAAACACACACATACACATTCACACACAGAGAGAAACTCACACTCTTATTTTTTCTCTCTTTCGTTCTCCCTCTTGCGCACACACACACACAAACAGAAAACTGTGTGTACCCATGCACAACCACACACATGCTCTTTCCCTCATGCTAAACAAAGCTGGCTGGCTGTGATTCACAACCCATGGAAACAGATTTGCTTCAATGTGTTCATTGTCTCCCGAGGGGAGCACACAGGGAGCAAGAGAGCAAGGTTTGAATGGAGCCTCAAAACTCACAGAAATACAAGAATTAGAAGGAACGGCAATGGTTCTGCAAGTGACAGGAGATGTGCAGTGGTGCACAGCTATCTAGTCCTTTCAGATGTGGGTGTAGGGAGAAGGAGGTGTGGTATATAAGGGGGGTGGTGGGGGGGGGGGGGTTAGTGTCCAGAGGCTGTTATGTTACTGAGCCTTAATGTGCAGCTAGGTGACCTTGGGAAGTGATGACCTCATCAACATCCCTGCCTGCAAAGCTAATCTGTTATATTCTGAAGGATGCTCGTACATATGGAGCCACCCATGAAGGTGACATTTGTCTGCTGGTGAACATACAGACACACACACATACAGAAATTCTTGGCTATCCATGCAGAAAACATGAAAATACACACAGCGTCACATCAAGTATATTGGTGTGCCCAAGTTGAATCCACAGATGACATCTCCATAGCAACTCAAAGAGAGGTTGTGCATCACAAACTCAGGTACATCGACCTCTTGGTCTATGTATGAACCTTCTCGATGTGTTAAGGTTGTGGGCTCTGTACATGCTTGATGCTGAACTTGCCCTGAGTCGTTTCAACTGATTGATTTATTGGTAAATGAGCAAATGTAAACAACGTCATTCTCTAATTCGCTATATTTACCTCACACACATTCCCCTATCTCCTTCTACCTGTTTTATCTATCTCTCTGAAATGCACATGCAAACACTAACATATTCGCGCAAAGGTAGGAATAATTGTCTAAGATACACTTCCACCTGACCAGGCGCATGAAAGATGGGCGCAACGTATCGGCATACAACTAAATTGTTTTCTTTAGTTCGTGTCTGCTTGTACTATGAAGATGATCCACATTGGATAACTAAACAATACATTTATCAAATCTATACAATTTCAATTGTACTCATCAAAACTTGTGAATTCACAAATACTTCGTAATTTATAATTTCTTCTAAAAGAAAAGAGAATAACACGGTCAAAATGCACCCCACATGTTGTGCTGCGAGATAGCCAGTGTGTTCAGTTCGACTCTGTTTCCCTCAAACTCGGAGGAAAGCATGAGTGGACGGTTTCAAGCTCCCCTTTCGCTGAATTGATTCTACTATGGGTCCGCTAGAAACTCGACTGGAGAGCACAGGGGTTGACTAGTATAATTTTCTATATATTTTAGCTCTTTATGTAGAAATATGCTCAAAATACATAAGAATTAGGATTTCAAAGATTAAGTGTTACACTTCAAATTTATTTAAGCAAGTATATAGGTGAAATGTGTTGGTGTACACGACGCTTCAGTGAAGACTGTAACCCCTGTACCTAAAGATGGTATATTCCACAATTTATTCCAGGGAAAGACTGACAGTTTTTTGGGTCATGAAGCAGCTGTTCAAGTCACCATCTTACCCTCCCTCCGCAAGAATAAGGAATTAGTACATTTCAAATTAGATAACGAAAACGTTGGTGTGGGGAGAGAAAAGTACTGCCAGAACGTTTGACTGCACAAAAAATAAGGGATTGGTATTATCAAGTATTATTAAATTAATGTTTAGTATTTGTTTTTCGTTTTTCTTTACATGAATTGGTCGTTTTGTTCATACTTTTAACCACATTACATACATTAAATATTTATTTACGGTATAGGCCTACTGCAATTCCAAATATTTATTCCAAAATTATCAGTAGGTAATATTAATAGATAATATCTACAGAATGCAGTGTTAATTACCATGTATACCATGTAGATATTCCATATTAAGTTAACAAATACATTGAAGATTGTTAGTCGGTGTTGGGTATGTTTCATAGTGTTGTAAAGTCATCACCTGCAGAAAGTTAGTGTCCTGCCATTCGACAATGTAGACGACTGTACTTAAGACTGTTAGTCTGACCATGGAAAGGGCCTACTGAGTTTGATCTCTTGGTTTTATGCCTGCGGAGGTCATGTAGTCTTCATACTGCTTGATGACATGTCAAACACTGGCATGCAGATTACACACGCGTGTGTGTGTCGTGTTCACTTGTAGTCTGTCATCAAAGTATTAGCTAAAGGATTATGAGACGATAGCAAAGTCAGTCTCTCTCTCTATTTCTTTGTCTATGTCTCTCTCTCACTATCTCTCACTATCTCTTCCCCCCCCGCCGCCCCTCTCTCTTTTTCTCTCTCTCTTTCGGTGTGCATGTTTATGTGTGTATGTGTGTGACCATCATGTATGCACGGATGTCATAGGATGTGTGTATGCATCCAGTGTGCTGGTGTGTGTGTAAATGCACTGGTGTGTATTTGTTTGCATATGCCTACATGTGTGTTCGACGTGTGTGCGCTCGTGTGTATGTGACTGTGTGTACCTGTGTGTTCCCCGCGTGTGTGTGTGTGTGTGCGTGCGTGTGTTTTCACGGCCTGGGTCAGCCCCTTAGAAACAGCAGCGGAGCCCCCTCTCCTCTTAAGTGGATTAGAGCTACAGTAAAATCCCCAGGGCCAGCAGGCGTGGACCAGAATGGGTGCAGTTTAGATGAGGACTTAGACCTGATTATCTCTCCTGCTGCCTTCATTGTTGTTGTTTATTTTGCTACAGTGTGGGGAAATACTTGATATGAAGGGGGCCGGCTCTGAAAGTTGTTTTATGAAAATGATTACAAATTATTACAAATGATTAACAATTGGAGTGTCATTTAACAGTACAGAGACGTAACATTACTACTTTATTGTAAGAAGCAGAAAAACATGATTGCGGAATGTTTTCACAAGGATTTATTTATTTATATATGTATGTACCAGTGTTGATAAACATTGACAAATACTGTAGTTTTTTTAAGTGTATGCAACCATTTAAAAACGTTGACAGGTTTGAAACCAAACAAACTCATGTGATCCTGATCAACTCAATGACAGTTTATAGCAGATATTAGAAGTTCAAGTGAAGTGGCAGTACTGTTGTTGAGGTTACAGTTTTGTTGCTGCTTAAGTTTTTTTCTCCTTTCATGACGCTTCATAATCTTGATAACCTTTGCAATCGTCTCAGGATTGTATGGCTTTGAACCAATACACCAGTTTAACTCTTTCATTTTTTCATTGACATGCAAAGACTGGTCACTATCCATTGAGTTATGATTGTTGAACTGTTTTGTCTTTCTTATTCCTCCAGATGTTTGTTAATGTCTAAGTGAGAAGCAATTTGGAAAGGCAGAATGTGAATGTTTGTGCTTGCATGTGTGTGATACAGATACAGCAGATCTACTTCTTTTCTAGGCATTTAGAATGGCTCCCCGTTAAGATTTCCTGTATGCATTTACATCCGACTAGTGTGCATTCATTCATGTACTTTAATGTGTGTGTGTTTGTGTGTGCGTGTGCACGTGTGAGAGAGTGTGTGTTCTGGTCGTGCTCCCACCAACCTCTAATGGGGATCATGTGTGGAGTCAGCAGCTCAGAGACACAAAGTGCCCCCCCCCCCCCCCGCCACACAAACACACACACACACACACTCATACCACACTGCATCACCTTTCACTCAATAAACAGATACACACCATCAAGCCTTCATACCACCATGCCATGTTGTGAACACAAATACACACACAAACACATAGGCTGCGTGTTAAGAGCTTCTTCTTAAGAGAGCTGAAGTACCAGTTTTCTGGTGAGTGTCCATGTGTGTGTGTTTATACCTAGTCTACGGGAGGATGGGGAGGGTTGGGGGGTGGGTGGGGGAAGGTAGACAACGAAAGGGAGAAGAAGGGGGTAGCGGGAGCAAGGGGGAAGATCTGGTGAAGGAAGCAGAAGGAAGGAGGGAGGAGAGGAGAAGGCCGAGGGGAGGGAAAGGGAGAGGGGCAGGGAGAGCGGTGTGCTGAGAGGGCGGAAGAAAGCGGAGAGTGAAGGAAGGAGAAAGAGGGAAAGAGCAAAAAGAAAGAGGGTGAAGAGAGATCAAGAAGTAGCGTGTGTGTGTGTTTGAGAGAAAGAGAGAGAGAGAGAGAGAGAGAGAGAGAGAGAGAGAGAGAGAGAGAGAGAGAGAGAGAGAGAAAAGGTTGAGGGGCCCAATGAAGGGGGAAAGAGGCCCTGTAGTTCTGGCTGAGGGGCAAGACTCTTAACAACACACACACATCAGAATCTCCTGACAAACTATTGCATCCAGGCCAGAGCAATGGAGCAGTAGTGGGGTTGTTTGTGGCCCCCACGCAGCACTGTGTTCCTGTGCGTGGTCCTCCAGTGTAGCTCCAGTCCTGCCTGTTTACATTTATCAAGTAATGAGATGGATGGACATTAATTGACAAACTAAAATAGGTGCTACCTATCTTCAGTTGTTAATTATTTTTTAAATGACTCTTTTTGCTTGCTTATTCTATTAGGGAACCCTCTTCTTCTGAGAGAGAACTGTATCCTAGAATGCCTTAAGTTCTGCAACAGCAAAATACAACTGCTGGGTTCTAGAATCAGAAGTAAGAACACTCTTAAGTGTGGTGACCGGCGATGACATCGATGGGAAATCAAAAGAAGGTTCCAGGGTACAAGGGAACAACATCTGCATGCTGTCTGTGGAGACACATCACACAGTTTGTTTTTTTGAGTGAACACACAATCTGGATTCAATTTGACACCCAGGCAACGTGTTCCTCAAGCTGGCTCACAGGTTAAATGTATATGCAAGACTTGGTATAAAGTTTACAATTATCCACGCACGGTATGTACAAACGTTGTGTTTTACTTACTGATGAAGAATCAATATTAGAACTTTAGGTACGGTATGTTACATAGATTAGATTGGCTTCCTGATATATCCTCCCGTGAAGAAACACTCATTTAAGACAGTCACAAACTGGCACAATCTTAAACAATGACATGTCTGTTTACTTGACTTCAGCAAAGCTTTCACTGAAAATATAACACTCATAGATTAACTATAGATTTACTGTTAATGCTTAGGGTTGTGTACATGTCTGCTTGTGCAGTGCTTGGTGTGTGTGTGTGTTTCTGTCAGAAAAGCCACCTCCCTTTTGACTCCAGGGCTTGTGGGTTTGATGTGAGGTCCAGAATTCTGTTCTGTCAGAAATAGGCCAGGTTAGGTCAGAGAATGTTTCATAAGCTTAGCCTGACCTCTTTACACATACACACACACTCACACAAACACACGCCTACACACGGCGCACACACACACACATTGTCTCTCGCTGTCTCTGTCTCTCTTTCTCTGCCCCTCTACTCTGCCCTCTCCATATCATGCCCCACACGCTCTCCCCCAGCTTTCTCTCTCTACATTTAATCTTTCAGAATACTGGTACGCCTTTTTCTCTCCCACCCTAAGCTTCCGTCTCCATTGCACCAGGGGCCCCCCCATTTCTGTCTGGTTCTTCGGTGAGATTTACCCTTCTCTAATACAATCTGCTCCCTGTACATCTCAAAAAAGGGCACACCTATTTGTCGGCACGGCATCATGGATTTACAAAGACGTCAAACTTTGTAAGCATAGTGGTGATCTCAACCTTAGTGAGGAGTCCGATCTCCTTCCGTTTATCCACGGAGCAGAGAATCGCACATGCACACAACGCAGCATGTTCGGTATAGGGAGAGGTAGACACCGAAGGAGAGGTGGGTAGAGCGAAGAGGCAGAGAGAGAGGGGAAGAAGAGGAAGCCGAGGGGAGGTGAGGAGGGGGAGAGAGAGAACGGCACAGAGGCAGAGCGAGGCATCAGCATACAGAGGCAGTCTGTGGTCGTCGAGCAGAGAAAATAGGGGCGCGGGAAAACAAGGAGCGCGATGGCTCGAAAGATTACATTCCTGTTGAGATGGGAAGTCGTCTGGGAAGGAGCAGAAAAGGACAGAGATGGGAGAGATGACCGTGGGGGCTGCATGACAGGACCTGAGGTGGATATAGGTCTCAATGAAAGTCCCTCCATCAATAAACATGGAGTATATAGCATGCTGCATGTGATTAACAACATGCAATGTCCAGGAAGGTGACTGTTCCAACTCGACTGTAGTGATGTAACAGTCATACAATAAGAACGGCCTATGAGATCTTTAAGTGGATTGGTGAATACCATGGGACAGTATGGATGCTCTTCCCGGGGGTGACCCATATATTGTAGGGGGATTGCCTATAGAAGGGAAGTAAGGAGAGAAACGTGGATACATCTTGGGTATTGGGACTGGTTTCTATACGAACTGCTGTGAATACTGATACAGAAACCCAACAAATAAACTGATTGGCATTGCAGATGATTCCATTCAATTAGCAATAAAAATGTAAATGGTATGCTTGAAGCACGAGTGAGTGAGTGATGAAAAATACATGTTTGGAATGTTTGAATACAACCTGTTTTGAGATTTTGTTTATGTGTATATTTGTGTGCATGTGTGTGTGTGTACTCTTGTGGGATAGGGGCTTGATCATGTTGTTTGTTAGCGTAATTATAGCTTGGCTATGCAAATCAGTCCATCAGAGAAGAGAGACACACCCACTTCCTTTTCACTTCTAATTAACCTAACTCCTCCCCTGGATTTCAGACGTAATCATACCCCCCACCTTAACATACACTGTACACACACTATAAAAAAAACCCAGATGAGCAAACTTGGATGATGATTGGGCAGTGCATGTCCCTCCCCCTCCAGCCCCTGTAGGTGATATCTGTATGCAAGAGAAGGGCCTTTAGGCTAACTAGATGGTGGAGCCTTAGTGAGCAGCATCTATCATCTCTGTGATGCGTGTCTGTCCTAAGAGGCTCTGTAGCACAGCGAACAAAATTACTCATGTTATAGAGAGAGAGAGAGAGAGAGAGAGAGAGAGAGAGAGCGAGCGAGCGAGAGAGAGAGAGAGAGAAAGGAAATAAGCAAGGAGGAGAAAGGGAGGCTAGTCAGAGAAAGACGTGGAGATTGAGAGGAAGGATAGAGGGGGAGGATGAGTGGGATCGAATTCATAGACACTAGACATGTACATGCAGGCTACCGGCTGTACTGTTCCTTATTTATATTGTTAGGTCCAACAGGTCCAACTGCCTTATCTGCGTTTGAGAAGGCAGAAAATCCCACACACGTACGCGCACACCAACCCCGTCAGAGGCTCGTTTGTGCGTATGTATGTGTGATAGTTCTCTGCTGAGGACTAAGCGGTGTGCCTCCGAGGTCTCGGGGTTCAGGGATCAATACTGCTGCTATGATGAGACAATGATAGAGACTGTGGTTCAGAGCTTAATAGATACCTCTCTCTCTTTCTTACTCCATCTCTCGCTTTTTATCCACCCTTCTCTTTCTGTCTGTCTGTGTGTGTGTGTGTGTGTGTGTGTGTGTGTGTGTGTGTGTGTGTGTCGGTGGATATTGTAGGTGAGACCTACACTGCAGAGGCGAGAGGAGGAGGCAGACAGACCTAGCCCTGTGCAATCTCTTTTTTTCGATGTCTAGTAAGTACCCCCCCACATACACCCCCCTCCTCGGTGTGTGGTTCCTTGGTTTCCTGTCCCCTTCCTTCTTCTCTTGTCCTTCAATATCTTGACATCCTAAAGTCAGTGCATAATGTAGCCATATTTAAAGTCAACTGTGACGGCACACGCAAAAACACACAAACACACACACCCACACACACAGTCAGCTGTGCCCTTCCCACAGCCGAGCAGCATAAAAACACAACACGCTGCCTTTGCCTCACACACACATACACACGCGCGCACACACACAAACTCCCTGCCACTGTCCCTTCATGCACACACACACACACACACACACCATACTCTTAAAGGAACATGACACACACACACACACACACACACCATACTCTTAAAGGAACATGACACACACACACACACACAGACTACATTGTTACAGTCATGTAGCAATGACAGTCACGAGGTTACACTGTAATACAACTACACCCAACTCAGTTTAATATCATAAAAAAACAAGCTTGTGAGATTAGACTACACCGAAACAGACTACTTACAATACTAGAAACTGTACTGCACTAGAAAGCATACTTGGATTAAGATAAACTATATGATTGCTTAATGTCAAACAATCTTATGTTATACTGTTTGTGGCCATTTGAGTATGTCTGAAAACCCCCACTTACACTGTGGAGAAAGTAGCTAGCAGTCATTCCTGAGAAAAAAACAAGCCGGAACCAATGTTAAAACGTTACGTGCAGTCTTTTGGCTACCTGGTGGAATCACATTTTGTAGAATGCTATTTATGAAGTCAATTTGTATTTATCTGATATTACTTATAGCGTTTAACCACTATTAGTGGCTGTAAGAATGCCAGTGTAGTCTTACTGCATAGATGTTCACATGTGGCTAGGCCTTCTTCTGTACTCCGTCATTCACCATCCACTAATACAGGACTACTGCGCCTTTAAGAAGCCCCCACCATTTCACAACAGGGGGGGCGTGAGCAGAATCCAGGAACAGCGATTGAAAAAAAAAAAGATCCACCAGTGGACCGTTTCAAGTTCCCCCTCGGCTGAAACCCTGCCTGATTTGTGGGCAATGTTGGGGATGTAGAAAAAAGGAAACCGGAGCAAAGAACACTAACTGGGTAGCTATGGAGATAGTAGGTTTTCCTTGTAGCTTTCTTTGACAGGTGTCGGACTGTGGGATAAAACAAAAGTAACGAAACAGCCTGCAGTATGTACGCCAAGGGGAAAGGAGCAGTGGTCCCTTCCGATAGCCAAGCAAGGGAGAAGTAAGTAAAATATTGCACTGTCACAACACCAAAGACCAGGTTAGCCAGTTTGCCAAATCTCACTGAGTTAGCTAGCTAGCTATGGAGCTAGCTGACTGGGTAGGCTACATCAACACTTGCTTTTTGCCACAATGTCAAAAGTGTTATGTTATTATATGCGTTCTTATCAATGTTTGATGATTGTTTTGTAAAGTTGACCTCAGATTCTCTAGCATCCTGCAATAGCGAACAGTTGCTAGGGACGACCACCCCAAGCTACATGGCTAGTTTTACCCAGTTGTTCCTTCTACTACAAGCTTAAACTACCATTAATTCCGAATGTAGATAGTTTTGTGTTTTTGGTCGAAATTGTTGCAAAGTCTGTGTTGCAAGTACCTTTGCATAATGGGCTCCACTTGATATGCTTTGGTGGGGATCAGAATCCCTCATCATACCTATCCGATTGTTAGGAACAATGCATGAGCATTGGCTTATGCCTTGGCTATGTAGCTGAAAACGTGTGACCAATATGCCCAGCAGTCGCAGGTGCTTCAGATATGATACCAAACTTTTGGGCGTTGTTACAAAGTATCAAATACCCTGTAATGACCTTCCAAAAAACTAACTAATGGAAAATGTTTCGTTACATTGTGTCTTTAGTCGTAAGCGAGCTCAAGCAATGCTAACAAGCCAGCCAGCTAGATAGCCCGCGAGACGCCTGGGAACTTTGGTCCATAGTTTTTGGTACTGTTCGTTCCTGTGTCGGACTATAAGTTATAACACACATTTATAAGCAGCATGTTTAGACTGAGCTGTTTAGTTTTCCCAACGGTCATGTTTCGGTCGTTTTGCCTAGAAACACACGGAGGCAGTGGTAGCTGTACAGCGGCAGCCCACCTATCCCTTTGTCTACCGAACAGCAACCGATGCCTGTTGTTCAAGTAGCTGAGTGATTGTCGCCGCACTTTACTTCTTTTGTTGTCAAACTGCGAAGCATAACTAGGATAGTTGTTTCTTCTCGCCTAACCCACTTTCTGTTAAACATTTTGCGAAGTATTTCGAGTAAAAGTTTGGGTCACTTTGCCCACCTTTTATTAGAAACACACGTGATGATTAGTCGGCACATACACTGGCAATGCATAGGAGCTTTAATGTATCTAACTGATTTGGGGTCAGTGTTGGAAGAACTGAGCCGAAGTATAACTTTCATTTAATTCGGGGTCCATTGGTCCTCCTTGGTTTTGAATGAACCACAAATGAAAGGTAGTCAGTGTGCAAATGAATGTGTAGGCTATGCTTGGTGAACATGGTCTAAGGTAGACAAATGAAGAACATGTAAGAGGGAGTGATGGACCCTGAACGAAACAGAGAGGTGCTCTGTCTCAACATTTTGATTGAAGTTGCCGATCTAAACAGCTGATAGGCTTACTGTGGAGGCACCAACCCCTGAACCTTTCAACTACGGCTCATTAGTTCAAACTGAAGAGACGTAGTTGTCCAAGCCCTCATCACTGACTCTTCTTTTTCCTCCACTTTACTTCCATATCTCTCCGTTCATCTTGTCCTCCCTCCTCCTCCCTTTTTCTCCCCTCTCCCTAACCCCATGTCTTCGTTTTCTCTGCTCGCTTGTCTTATCTCCTCATGTCCTTCTTCTCCTCCTCTCTTTACTCCTGTTCACCATCCCCTCCTCTTCTCTTGGTCACCATCCATTGCTTTAGTGTTGAATTATTGAGTCAGACTGAAGCAGTCGCTCTCAGCTCCGTGCAGCTTCGAGCACAGGGTGTGTGTGTGTGTGTGTCGGTGGGCCGACTCATCCATGTTTAAAGAGGGGTTTTGTCGGCCGCCTCGGGCGGGCTGTCAGGTGTGCTGGTGCTGTACATCAGGGAGATTCCTCTCATCTCACCTCACCCTGTGGGGTCCCACGGCAGCCTGCAGGTCTGAGGCGTGTGTGTGTGTGTGTGTGCGCTGTGTCATCGCAGACGCTGGGTGCGTCTGTCCCGTCCCGTTGCAAGCGTGCCATCGCTGTCCCATTGCCATGTGTAGCATAAGTGGTGGTTACATTTAGACTGCAGGAGAAGTGGTGTCTGTGTGAGTGATTGAAGAGTTACAGTGCGTCTTCAGAGAGAGAGAGAGACTGGGTCTATCTAGCCTTTTTATATGTTGTCCTGTCAGACTGGAAGAGAACAGGGTACAGAGACAAGTTTAGGCTCGTTGTCTGTTCGTCTGCATGTTCCAGTCTTCCCCAGTAACATGGGAACAAGCGGGGTTAACCCTGGCCAGGTTACACTCTGTCGGACACGCAGTGGTAGTTGACTATCCTGTCCGTACTCCTTTTCCCTCTCCTCCCCCCACCTTCTCCTCCTTCCTCCTCTCTATGAGCCAGAGAGTTTTAATAATGCAGCAGGCCAGGTGCATGCATCCCCCTCACAACACGCACACCCACACACATACACACACACACACACACACATAAAGATAAAAATTTCATCAGTGTCCTTGTGTGGGAAGAGGGGTTGGGGGTGGGGTGGTCGAATCTGCAGTTTGATCCTGCAAACCTCAGACACAACCTGATCTGCAGCCCCCACTCCACTCCTAACTCCTCCGTCTGGACGGACGGTCGGTCACTGCAGCTGACCAGAAGGCCCTTGTGAGGCGCCTGGTACGGCAGGTGTCGACGCCGAGCCACGTTTGTGTGTCCTCTCACATACCTATGGAGAGACTGGCCCGTGCTCCCACCAGAGGCTAAAGAGAGCTCAGTGACCTCCACATTGCTGGGCGCCCTGTAAAGTGGTCCTATTGCCCTGGATAGAGTGGTCAAGCAGGAGTCGGCGCGTGGCTCCGACTGACCGACGGGTTGGCGAGGAGCGGAGCAGCTGTCCTTCTCGCCCCCTTGAAGAGCTGTGGTCGTCTTGGGAGGTTTCATCTGCTCCAGCCGGGTACGCTGGCTACAGTTGTAGCTTCCCATTAAGTAGGCTGGTCGTTTAGTTGGGCAGACGGGAGCGTGTCTGTCCTCGTGTCTCTGTGTGTGTGTGTGAGACACGCTCTGGGCTGCCGGTCTCTAAAGTGCAGCTAGGGTGGGTCACATGTTGTGTTTTTCTGGTCAAAAGTGTTGTGTTTGTGTGTGTGCTGAAGGGGCGTGTGGTTGTATCAGCTCTTATCAGTGATAGACTGCTGGATAAGGGGGAACACCCCTCAACTATTTCTTTCACTACTTGGTGGGACACTGGGACAGCACACTGTGCACCTTCACGCTCCACACAGTGCAGTCTGCAGCTGTGTGGAGTTTCCACTGCACTGGTGAGGATGTCAGTAGTGTGTGTCTTGACCAAATCCTCATCAAAGTGCTTCAGACCTTTTTTAAATTCTTGTCCCGTCATTCACCTTTCATCTTTAGTGACACGCAGTAGCCGATGTATGAGTTTGTGTGTGTGTGTACGCATGAAGTGAACCACCTAGCAGGGTTGTCCCAGCCACTTGTTCCATCGATCAGTCTAATTGATGATGACAGGGTGGCTCAGAACCAGCGTCCCCAATGTGAAGTGTAGGGGCTTCTCCGAGGAAAGTCCTCGACGCACTATCACTCCGTTCATACACCATCAGCGGCTGTCAAACAGTGCCGAGGTCTGACCTGTGACAGCTTGATGCATGTTATTTACACGAAGATATGTCCACCACGAGAATCTCTACCAGTGTGTCCCTCCGGTTCTGCTCGAGTCCTTCGTCGTAAGTCATTTAGTTGATAAGGCCGCCACATGAGCGGGATGGGAGCGAGCTGAGGCTGACGTGTGGTGGTCTTGTTCTCCGTCTCCAGGTTAGCGCTGTACGTGTACGAATACCTGCTCCACGTGGGAGCACAGAAGTCTGCACAGACCTTCCTGTCCGAGGTGAGTCACTTTCCCGGGGGTGGGGGCGGGGGCGGGGGGTAGGGCAAAACAAAACACGGGACTGTGTGTGTTTATTCACGTCTTTTTGTCTGTCACTGACTGCACGGCTGTCGTGCTCGGCGTCGAAAGAGACGCATTAGCAATGGGTTAGGCTACGCAAAATGGGCCCGCCCGGCGTATGTCGTAGGAGGAGCCGCGCGACACGCAGGAGTTAGCGGAGCGCCGGCCTCGCCTGTCCCTCCCACAAAGACGCAGGCGCAGAGAGGTGGACGGGAGCACCGGGAGAGGAGGGAGATGGCTAGCAGAGGTGCCCGAGATGTGTATCTGTGCCTCAGAGGGCATTGACAGTAGAGAGACGGACTGATTATGTGTTCTTAACCTCCGGACCCGCAGACATAATCCTCTCTTTCGGCGGCCGCTGGAACTCTCCTCTCCAATACTTTAGCTCTGGCTCTCCTCGTCCTCTCCCCCTCCGTTAGCTATTGAGATGTGGGGGAAAAGCAAGCCCTCCAATTAAAAGGCAGAACAGCTGCAGATTTAAAGTATTTGATTTTGGGTGCATGCAGGATATCAATTAAAAAATATATAATATATATATATTAAAAATCTGCTTTTTTATATATTTTTTGTTTCCAATCTTAGATTCGATGGGAGAAGAACATTACATTAGGGGAGCCCCCTGGATTCCTACATTCATGGTGGTGGTAAGTAAATCATTCTTATTGTCATGTTGTGTGTCGTTTCCATGTGGGCCTATGTAGAATGTTGGGCGGTCTGTGGCCTAGTTATGACCACGGCTTCAGTCAGAACAGTCCTGACTGCAGGCCCAGAGCCCTGTGTTCCAGTGGACACAGCATCCCTCCCATGCCCGCTACTGTGTGACCAAGACTTCAGGGTCGACTAGCCTCGCTCCGAGGGCACGACCCCCCCCCCCTCCTCTCCACCCCCCCTCCCCTCTCTCCTCCAGCCCCCAGTCCCCCCCTCCCCCCCCCCCCCCCACCATCCCCTCCCCTGAAACAATAGATCCAGATGGTTAGGGAAAGGCCTCTCCCCCATCCCCCCATCCCTCACCCTTTCGTCACCCTTTGTCCTCCCCCCTTTCCCCTTTGTTCGTGCGCGAGACTCCTCGCAGATTAACCCGTTGCATTCCAGGTTCCTTTGTGCTCCTCCCGCCCCCCCTCCCCTGCTGCTTTTGACAGTATGGAGATGGAGCCTGCAGGGGCTGCTGCCTCGCTAATCACTTGTCTCTCCGCTCTGCGCCTCCACTTAACTTAACCGGGTCTGACCCTCGAGTTTTAGTTTGGATCATCGTGGTTATGATGCCTCAGCCCCAGCTATCGATCACTGGGATCAGCTATGTGTGTGTGTGTATCAGCGTTTGTCGGGGCCTTTTAAAATGCCTCTGATAGCCGATTAGGCCTCTCGTTAGCTGTGGCCTTATTTCACAGGGCTTTATAGCACTTCCATTAAATCAATACACAAAGACCTTTCGCTGATTCAATTACGGCCTCTCAGACAGGTACCACTGCCCGCTGAGGCAATTAGTGAGTTCTGTCTTTTTGGGTGCATGTGCGTGCGTGCATGTGTTAAGTTGACGCACTTGTCTGTTGGAGCGTGCCAAGTGTCTGCATTACCCCCCCCCCCCTGCCATCCCAAGTCAATTACATGAAGTCATGGATTGTGTCTGTGTGCGGGCACAAACATTGCCCCCGCGCCATCTCTGCTAAAAGACCCCAAAGTGTGTGCGAGAGTCTAGTTGGGGATTGTGGCTGATTGGAGCAAGAGTGTGTGTGTGTGTGTGTGAATGACGTTGAAGTGGCAGATGCTGTGGCAGTGCTGTACAATATCTAACATCGTTGCTGCCTCTCTTCTCTTGCAGTGTATTCTGGGATTTGTATTGCGCTGCCCCGGACCGAAGGGAGACCTGCGAGCACTCCAGCGAGGCCAAGGCCTTCCATGATTATGTAAGTGACAGGCCTCGCATCCAATGGTGCATCTGGATGGTGGGGATGGGCGGGACAGTGTTTTCTTGGCTTCCAATCAGTATTCTATTCACACAAGGATGTGTGTCTGTCTGTGTGTTGTGTTGTTTTGGGATTTTGTGTGTCAGTGTCTGCAACTGTGTTTGTGTGAATCTGTCCATGTGTAGCGCTTTTTGGACTCCTGGCCTAAGACTGTGTGTGCGTTGTGTGTAGTGTGGAGAGATAATGGAATAGAGTTCTAATCCGCTAATCCCGGCACTGGGCCGGGGCTAAGCCAGGGATTTTGAGTGGGGGGGGGGGAGAGGGGGAGGCGTTGTGTGTGTGTGTGTGTGTGTGTGTGTGTGTGTGTGTTTGTTCGTGCGTGGATTTTGGGGATACCAGTTCTGGCAGTCAGCCCAGAGAGAGGGCCTTTCACACCCTCTGTGCCAGAGCACTAGGTAACAGTGTGTGTGTGTGTGTGTGTGTGTGTGTGTGTGTGTGTGTGTGTATGTGTGAGAGATGATGTTTCCTTGCTACCCCCTCATGGTACTGGGATGGTGTGAATGGTGGAAGCAGCGATAAGGGAGGAGGAGGGGGGGGATAGGGGGTTGGGCCGACTGTCCCGTTCTGTTTAGCTCTCTAGATCCTATTGGCGTCACACAAAAAAAGAACCCGATTTGATGGAAGGACTAACCCGGTTTTCACGGACTTTGTGGCTGCGTTCGCTCTCTTACAAGGTTGATTAGTCTTTTAGTCTGTCTGATCTTTTTAGCCTTTTCTCTTCTAGTGAGGGTATAGCCGGTACTAACTAGCGATTTCTCTCTCTTTCTTTGCCTCTTCTTGACCTCCCTCGTTCGTCCTTTCCTCTGTAGACTATTGGCTGAAGTATGCGTTCTGTCTGCAGCGTGTTGGTCATGTCCTCGACTGGCAGACTGTGTATGTGTGATAGTCTGTCTGGTTCATTGGTCCTGTCTTGGCTGCCGTTCTGGAGGGGAGAGCCAGTCTCAAGTACCAGCTGTGTGTGGATGTGCCTCAAACATGATGACGAGAGGCAGTGGTGTCCTGTTGCTCTGGACCCAAACCATGTTGTTGGGGACTTCTCAGAGAAATGAGCTTGTGCGCTATTTCCCCTCCACCATCCTAGTCTCCTTCAGTTTCCCTAGTCTCTCTACCTCTCCTCTCTTTCTGCCTCCTCCGTCTGCAGGTCAAGGAGACAGTGAGGAGGTACACATCACTGAGAAGCACAATGTTTCTTCGTTGTCCAACCCAACACACACGCACTACAACACACACACAAAATCACAAAGACTCCTGTCCTCCTCTCGTCCCTGCATATCTCTCTCTCTCTCTGTCTCTCTCTGTCTCTCTCTCTGTCTCTCTGTGTGTGTCTGTCTCTTCTTCTCCGTCCAGTGTTTATGCTCCTGTCTTTTTTTCCCTGTGAAAGGTACCAGGCGGAGGTCAATAATGTGTTGAGCACCATTGATCAGCTTGGGCGTCGCGCTGGGGGAGGAGGGAGGGAGGAAAGAGATTGCCGAGGTGTGTCAGAACCAGAGAGAGAGGGCGAGAGAGCAGACGATCAATGCCATTTAGGCCCGGCCTTTGCGTGGCACCGGCCAATCAACATGTTCACCGGTTGTTTTTCTGCTAAATTATGAATGGTTGTGGATTCTAATGGAGCTGCCAGGCAGTTGGGGAACGCTCATCCCAGTCTGCCGTGTTCCTCAACTGCGACGAGGGGAGCTCTTCATTCCACAACTCTGGAGTGTTATGGAGCTAGTCCCAGACCCCCCACCCCTTCCTTTTACACACACACACACATATACACACACACGTATACACACACACACACACACACGTATACACACACGTATACACACACACACACACACACACGTATACACACACGCTCGTATGTAGCCGAGAAGATCAGGTGAGTTTGAGCAACATGGGAGAAAACATTCCTTCTGTCCTTCATTCGAGCCGGGTGGTTTATACCCTGGTGAACTACTGGTTAGTGGGCACTACTGGCTGGTGAATGATAACCTGAGTGGGGTTGAGGACCATGTGAAGCGTGCTGGATGGTTTTCCTGTTCTGGGCTCGATTCCTCCTGCTCTGGGTTCATCTCCATATTCCCCTCCTTGTCTTTTGCTGCGGTTCTTGAAGACAAACTAACTGTCTCCCTCTCTGTCTCTCTCTCCCTGCCTCTCTCTCTCTGTCTCTCTCTCTGCCTCTCTCTGTGTCTGTCTCTCTCTCTCTCTGCCGCTCTCTGTCTCTGTCTCTCTCTCTGTCTCTCTTACTCAGTCACTCACTAACACACACTCACACGCGCACGTTCTCTTATCCCTTCAGCTGTTTTCCTGTTCCCTGTCTCACTCTTGGGTATGATCTAGGCTGAGTTTCTCTCTCGCTGGCTGTCCTCTCTCTCTCTCTCTCTCTCTCTCCCTTTCCCTCCCTCTCTCCTCCTCTCTCTCGCCCTAGCTATCTCTCTCGCCCTCTCTCTCGCCTCCTCTCTCTCTCTCTCTCTCTCTCTCTCTCTCCTGGAGCGGGGGATGCCAGGGGGACAGAGTGCAGATAGGACCTGTCTCCATAGCAACAGCTTCTGCAAGCTGCTGACACCCTACTGGGGGGAGAGAGAGGGATAGGGAGGGGGGAGGAGGAGGAGGAGAGGGTGAGGAGCAGAAAGTATGAGAGTGGGGGGGGGGGGCACCGGGAAGGTGTTTGTGTGTCTGTGTGTGGGGAAGGAAAAGGGATTCAGAGACGAGAAGAGGGAGATGGAACAGAGGGATGGAGAGAGGAGACCAGTAAGAGGGGTTAAGGAGCAGTGTGTGTGTGTGGGGAGGGGGGGGGGGGGGCGTGCGGCAAATGCGAGTATGGAGAGACAGGAGGAGGGAGGGCGAGAGAGAGAGAGAGAGAGAGAGAGAGAGAGGCAGCCGACCCTGCTTCTTCCCTAGGGACTCAGTGGCCTGCTCATGTTCACTAGAAGAATTTGCATAAAGACTGGGGGAGGTGTGTGCGCGTGTGTTTTTTAGAGAAAAGGGGGGAAGGGCAGGGATCGTATAGACAGGGGGAGGGATGTGTGTGTGTTAACTGTGTACGTATGTTTTTAGGTGTGTGTGTGGGGGGGTGTGTGCGCGTGCTTGAGGAGGTCGACTTTTGTTTTCCCCTGGGTCCTACACCCCCTCCTTCCAGCCTTGTAGCCTGTAGGTCTCTCGCTACCTCCACCTTTATCTTTATCTTGCCCTCTCTCTCTCTCTCTGTGTCTCTCTCTCTGTGTCTCTCTCTCTGTGTCTCTCTCTCTGTGTCTCTCTCTCTGTGTCTCTCTCTGTGTGTGTGTGTTTTGATTTGTAAGGCTACTGTTTTCTCTGAGAGTATGTATGTTTTTTTTATCTGTGTACTCTCCGCTCCTTTTCGACTCAGCCCCTTTGGTGCCACCCCTTCCAACCCCTCAGATTAGATAGGAGAGACAAGTAGAAGACACATTTGTAGCAGTGTCTCGCCATGACGCTTGGGATACAGAGATGGCTTCTAGTAGGTGCATTCATTTGCAAACAGCCACTTGTGTACACTCCACGCTCCGCGGTTAGCGGGTGACATAAATCCAGCGGACCTCAAATATTTTACAGCATCGAACCCAAGTCAAACGTCTCCTTGTGTCTGTGTGTGATTTCAGAGTGCCGCTGCGGCGCCCAGCCCAGTGATGGGGAACATGCCTCCCAACGATGGCATGCCTGGTGGCCCCATGCCCCCCGGGTTCTTCCAGGTAAGGACTACAACCTCCCTCACCCCCCCCACCCCCCTCTCTCTCTCTCCCCCCTCCTCCTCCTCTCCTCTCCGTCTCCGACCAGCCCTCCTCCTCACCAGAGAGAGAGAGAGGGAGGGAGAGCTGCAGGGTTCTGTTCTTCTTCTGGAAGGTTCTTCCTCACAACTCCCTTACCCGTCTCACCCCCTTCCTCACCCCTCCGCTCCTTCCGGAACAGTGACGGCTGCCCCTGCACATTTTGTCTGCAGTCCCCCTCGCTTCCTCATTTCACCTGGCACCCTCCCTCCCTCTCTACCTTCTTTCCGGGGTGGGGGTGGGGGGGGGCCTTTCTCGCCGGGCTCTCTCACGCCATCCGTCATTCCCCCCCCCCCCTTGCTTTCCCTCCTTCACCCCCTCTCATGTGTTCATCCACCTTTTGCCAACCACCTGCATCCTCCCCTCCTCTGCCCGGGTCGTGTGAGCGGGAGGCAAGGCTTCAGTGTGGGAGGTAATTGTCTGAAGAGTTTGCAATGGAGGGAGACGTCGGCGCACACACACGCACACACACGCATACACACACGCCCGCGCGGTGAGCCAGACGGCGTGTTTCGCAGTTCTGTGATGGACAGCTCTGGCATTTGGCAGGAGAGATGATAAGGTGGAACATAGAGGAGTGGGAGAGAGAGAGAGCGAGGGAGGGAGGGTGGGAGAGGGGGAGGTGGGGCAAAGAGAGGGATCAGTGTGGCCGTGATTGTGGCCTGCGTGTGTTTGTTTCTGTGGCTAGCACTGCATTGTTTGCTTGGTTAGAGAGAGAGAGTTGGAGGGAGGGAGGGAGTGTGGAGTGTGACAGAGATAGTGAGCAATGAGAGAGCGAGAGAGGAAGCGAGTGAGTGTGACTATAGGAGAGGGGCGAGAGAGCAGAGAGGGGAGAAGGGGGTGGAGAGAGAGAGGGAGAGAGAGAACGAAATGGTGAAGGGAGACACACGGAAGTGCTATTTATATCACTGGTGGGGGAGAGAGATTGGGTGGAGGTGTGTGTGTGTACATGTTTGTTTATTTCTCTACATTCTCTCCAATTGCTGCGTATATTCTGTTATTGTTCAGCTCCACGTTTTGCGGTTTCCTTGTCATGGCTCGTCTTATCCTTCAGCAGCGGGGGGGTTGGAGAGGTGAGGGTGAACATGCACCATTGACTGAGCCCTGGAAGCAGTGAGGTGTTAGAGAGAGGGACGTGTGCGGATGAGAAAGGGACTTGGGTCTGAGACCACAAACGCAGCCAAACACACTTGAGTCTGTCCTCTACACCGTGTCAGTTGCAAAAGTCACCAAGAAGCAGCGACGTTCCCAATCTGACATGTAAACACACACACGCGCGCGCTACACCAAAAAAAGTGGCCGGCTCAAGTGCTTAGACTAAACTCACCACACGCACATGCACTTCTCTGTGCAGAGACAGGGCCCCTCTGCTGCCAGCCCCTCTGCTGGTTAACATGGACTGATTCAGTGTTTGGCAACACTGCCCCCATGTGGTACAATTCTGAACCACATGTATTTTAGAGCCCTAGAGTTTTTCTCAAAGTTTTTCCACCCCCCCCCCCTATTGCAACATTTTCCCAAATAAATCCATGGTCCCTCCACCTGTGGCCTCCCACTTTGTCCTGGTTAGGTCACATATGTTTAGCATGTTGGTGCTCTGGAAGGAAGCTGCAGGCGAACCCTGACCAGACGACCCCTCACACCAATCGATCGGTCAGTCGGGGTCGACTGCCTCATCAAGCATCGTCTCCTTCTTCCTCTGGCCTCATTGGCTAGTTCCTCTTGTCCCTCCCCCCTTCCTATGTTTCAATTGGCTGCTTCCTCCAGGTGTAACCCCATCCACCCCCATTGGCCCCTCTCTCTCTGACGTCACTCTTCTCTCCTAAAGGGACCTCCTGGCTCTCAGCAGTCCCCTCACGCACAGCCCCCCCCTCACAACCCCAGCAACCCCATGATGGGACCCCACGGACAGGTAAGACACCCACACTCACACACCTCGTCTCATCCTCCTTCTCATCTGTCCCACTAACTCACTCACCACTCACTCTCCAGCTCTCCCCCCCTCTCCCATCTCTCTCTCTCTCTCTCTCTCTCTCTCGCACACACTCACTAACACGCGCAGTAATCCCCGTGTAAGTCTTTTGACTCCCAGCCCTTATGACGAGCACCCTCCCCCTTTGATATATCCCTGTCTCCAGACCTGCTCCTTCAGATGTTGCTCGTCTAACCAGAGGGAGCAGGATGTGCTCTAACTCACTGGCCCAGACACGGCTCTCCCTGTGTGGGATAAATAATTCACTCCCCCCCCCCCCCCCTCTCCCCAGGAGCAGCTTCAGGGGGGTTGAAGCTTCGGCCTCCAATCTGCCACTCCTACACATACTCAGAATACACACACTCACAACACACACTCACAACACACACTCACAACACACACACACAACACACACTCACAACACACACTCACAACACACACTCACAACACACACTCACAACACACACTCACAACACACACACACCAACAGTAGCACAAACACTCTGCCTCCCCCGCTGTCTACCCCACCAACGCTTCATAAATAAAACAAGGGACTGTGGATGAACAAATGCGATATACACACACACACACATTCTCACAAAGCACACACTACTAGTACAGGCCCCATTGCATTGCAGAGAGAAAGAGTTAGGATAGCGAGCAGCTCCGTAAACAGCAGGAAGACGACGCAAGGCGCACCTTCCTCTGTTAAAGCCATGGAATCGGCACATGCGCGCGCACACACCGGCCCAACACACAGCGGAACTAAACCGTTCACCTATTAGCAGGGAGAGGCAGCCTCTACATGATTGCGATCTCGGGTTACTCGTCGGGCACGCGTGTGAGTGTGTGTGAGTGTGTGTGAGTGTGTGTGTGAGTGTGTGTGAGTGTGTGTGAGTGTGTGTGAGTGAGTGTGAGTGAGTGTGAGTGTGAGAGAGAGAGCTAACAGGAAAACAGCTGAAGGGATAAGAGAACGTGCGCGTGTGAGAGACGAATGCCATCGGAAGGTTTTCAAGGAAAGCGCAGCTTGACACGCTTCCCGGTGACACGAGGCAGACCGCAGGCGGAGTCTTCTTACACCACAGTGTGAGCAGGCCGGCCGCCCAGTCACACACACCTGCCCATGTGGGTGGGAGAGCCAAGTGTGTGTGTGTTAGGATGGGACAGAACGTTCACAGGAGGGCAGAGTAGAGGTTCCCCCCTTGTCTCGTCCTTCATTCCTCATCCACACTCATCGCCATCCACTGGTGTTCACCGTTTGTGCTCTCGAGAATTCAATGTAATGATTTAGATTCCTAATTCAAATGGAATTAAAGAATTTAATGAAGACTCTTTTCTTGTCCCCTCACCCTATATTTCTGTACTCCCCCCCCCCCCCCCCCCCCCCACACATACATCTCTCTCTCCCTCTCTTGTGCAGCCTTTCATGTCGCCACGGTATCCAGGTGGACCCCGCCCCTCACTCCGAATGCCAAATCAGGTACAGACGGGCGAAGCATGTTGTGCTTCACCTCTACAACGTAGTCCTCACGATTCACGCGTTTCAACCTCTGGACCTCTAATTTCACTTACGGTCTCTCCCTCTCTGTGTGTCTCGCTCTGTCTGGCAGCCTCCGGGGGGCATCCCTGGCTCCCAGCCTCTCCTGCCAAACAGTCTGGATCCCACCAGACCACAAGGTGAGGCATGGGATGCAGAGAGGGTGGAGGGGGGGGGGGGAGGAACACCTGGGACAGATCAGGGGCCTCGGACACAGGGAGATTCATTTAGGTTGATGGGGGGTGGATGGGGGCGAGGGGGTGGGGGAGACGTAGGGGTTCTGTGTGAGACTGCAAATGAAAACGGGGAGTTCAGATAATGGGATTAGATTAAACTGTTGTCTGTCTGTCGCCCTAATTCCTGACTTTAGTTTGAAACTGGCCATATGCAGATTATAAGAGCGTGCGTGTGTGTGGTAGCATCAATGTGTGTTCTAATCGCCCTCACGTCAGGACATCCCAACATGGGCGGCCCCATGAGGATGAACCCCCCCAGAGGAATGGCCATGGGACCACAGGTTGGTGACACGCACACGCTCATACAAGCCCACACACACACACACACAGAAAATACCAGAACAAAATGTGTCTTTACTCACTGTCTTTCTCTATCTGCAGAACTATGGAGGCATGCGGCCCCCTCCAAACTCCATGGGGGGTCCCATGCCGGGAATGAACATGTAAGTCTGACCCCACCCTCTGTCTGCCGGCCATGCTGCTCCGTGTGGAAGCAGTAGGCCGGCCCTCACACACCGGGTTCTATTTCCCCTGTTGGAATTGTTCTGGTCTCCGTTTCCTACCCTTTTCCTCTGTCTCCATCCTCTTGCTTAGTTTTTTCCCTCCTCTTTGTCTCTCTCTCTCTCTCTCTCTCTCTCTCTCTCTCTCTCTCGTGTTAACCCTCCACCCCTATGCTTCTCTGTCTCAGGGGACCTGGAGGAAGAGGGCCGTGGCCAGGACCCAATGCTAACTCAGTAAGTCCCCTTGTTCTGGTGGGTTCCTCAGCGGTAGTTCCACCGTGACTGATCCACCTTTGCTAATCCCCCTTTTTGTCTCTCCACCTCCCCCCTTTAGATAGCATACTCCTCCTCCTCTCCCGGCAATTATGTGGTAAGGAGTCATCTCTAACTCTTCAGTGAACCAAAACCACACATGCTACTCGGAAATGTTTGTGTCCTTAAACGTTGCCTGACCTTTTGTGTGCCTCCATTTCCCAGGGTCCCCCTGGCGGAGGAGGTCCACCAGGAACTCCCATCATGCCCAGCCCAGGTGGTGCGTCACTTATCTATGTCCTCATACATTAACAAAGGCATTTATAGTTCCCCCATTGACTATCAAAGCTTGCATCACCTGTTCTCTGTCTCTTTAGAATGACTGCATGAGTATTGGTATCCATTAGTAATATTACTCGTCATTCATTTAATGAAACCTCTTTGCAACCACATTATAGTTCTAGTATGTAGCCAATGAACACAATCTGCTGGTCAGGTGCTATGGGCTGTATTTGGTTTTTAACAGCAGCTCTCCCTCCCCTCCAGACTCGACTAACTCCAGTGAAAACATATATACTATGATGAACCCCATCGGACCCGGTGGCAACCGGCCCAACGTGAGTCTCGTTAATGCCAAACCATATGACATCAGCATCCGTGTTCATGACATCATCACCCCGAGACCGCATAGTGTTTTTAACCGAGGGTGTTGTGACTTGTTACCCCTCCTAGTTCCCTATGGGCCCAGGGCCGGATGGACCAATGGGAGCCATGGGAGCCATGGAGCCACACCACATGAATGGGTCACTAGGTGGGTCGAGTCTAGCGACCTCTGACACGCATTGTTGGAGAAAGAATGGCCATTCGTTTAAATCCCACTTAAGGCACTTTATCTCTCTAACGTGTTTTTTGTCTCTCTCTCTCTCTCCCGCTCTCTCTGTCTCTCTCTCTCTCCCACTCCCAGGTTCTGGGGATATGGACGGGTTGCCAAAGGTGAATACCAAATGTCATCCCCTGTTCGTGTTGATCAAACTTGACCCCAATCCCTGTTCAAACTGAAAAGGATTCCAACTGACTGGCTTTTTGTGGAGGCTGTTATTGATCCGTTAGACTTGAATCACTTAATGATCTCTCTCTCTCTCTTCCCTCCATCTATCTCTGTCCCTCCCCGTCGTTCTCTCCAGAACTCTCCCAACAACATGGCGGGAATGAACAACCCGCCTGGCACGCCACGAGACGACGGCGAGATGGGCGGTAACTTCCTGAACCCATTCCAAAGTGAAAGTGTAAGTAGAGGTCCCTAACGCTAGCTCTCGCCCTCGGCAACCTGCCCCCTAACCTCTGGCCTGTGTACAAACGCAGAGTGAAACAAGAGCTTTTGGCTCCATTCCAAAACCCGGTCTCATAACATTGTGATTATGCCTCCTACTTACCCCTACGGTATTGATTGAGTTGGTGTCCTGAACTGTCTGTGGTTGAGAGGCTAAATTTGGATTTGGAATTGGGCCAATGTCTCTTTGTTTCCCTTCCTGCAGTCTGGTCACATCCCAGTAGTTTTCCTAACATCTTCCCTCATCTCCTTGACCTCTGATGGGGGTGTCTACAAAACCACTTCCTGTTCAGTTCCTTCCACTCATCAGTGGTTGTATGGGGAGAGAGTCTCTTTAGTATTTCATATATTCCCTGAGCTTGATTCTATGAGACACGCACAGACGACTTGGGTTGTGTTGCATTAGTCTCAGTTTTCTACTACTCACGTTGCTGCACAGGCAGGAAACGTCCTTAAGGGAAGAGGAGGGCTGGCGGGATACAGTTTTCTTGGCATTGTGTACAGTATAACAGCAGTCTTTATCCCAAGCTCTGGAGGGCGGCAGGCTTTACCTATAACCTAGCCCTAACAGCATGTTTAGCCAAGTGGAGGTTACCTGGGTCAGGTATGCTGGAAGCAGGCCTCCAGCCCTGGTCCTGAAGCGCTGCCCCTTCTGTAACCAGTTGTATCTAGCCAGGTAAAGCATATCAACTAGCCAGTTATTGAGTGAAGAAGACCTGTTGGACAGTAGCTGTCCAAGAGCAAGTTTGGGGAGGCTTCGGGTGAAGGAGAAGTTTTGACTGGGAGCGGGGCAGCTCAGCATGGCCAGGGTTTGGAAATAAGCTGTTGTGTTTGATGTCACTGGCATATCCACTCATCTTTTTCCCCCCCCTCCCTCTTTTCCCTTTTCTCTCTTTTCAGTATTCACCCAACATGACGATGAGTGTGTGATTTTTTTTCTTTCTTCTTTTTTGTTTTCTATTTTTCTATTTTCTTTTTTTTGGGGGGTTTAATTGTCCTTTTATTTTTGAACCCCTTCCACCTGATTTTCCCTCTCCCTCTGCTTCACCTGGGATTGGACTCATTCTGCCCCCTCCCCCTTACCCCCCCACTCCCCTGCTCTCACCTTTTGGACCCCCACCACCACCACCTTTGGAACTGGCTCCTCTGCACAGCCTTCTGGGACAGCCCTCGAGCATGCTGGGACTCTAGTAAAGGCAGGGCGTCCCGGGACGTGCAAGATGGCCACCGCCGTAAACAGGAAACAGTTACAGAGCCATAGGAAGAACCTCCTCTCTGACAACGCCTCCTGCCTCCCTGGCTTCCTGTCAGGATCTGGACAATAAGATGACGAGGAAGAGGGAGTGAGATGGGAGGAGAGACACGATAAGTCCCCCTTTCACCCCCCCCTCCCCCCTCCCCCCCAGGACTCGATAGTGGGGGTGGTGGTGGGAGGTTGGCAGCAGCTACCTGGAAGCTTCTCAACCGTGATGGATTTCATTTTGCTTTTCTGTTTATGGTTTCATTGTTTTTATTTTCTTCCTAAAGGATCCGGTGCTGGGACAGGGCAAACAGTCTCTTGCCCACGGGTCCTCTCTCTGTGTGTACATTTAAAACAGAGGTCTCGTGATTAATTCATTGATTTATGGAACATTCTTCCTTTTCTCTCTGTATGTATTGTATCATTGCTATTTTTATTATTGTGCTATGAGTATTGGTATGATGATCAAGATCGCTTTAAAATTAGGTTTTAATTAGTTTTTTTGTTAAAGGGCACATTACCGTCGTGTTTGCTAGGATAAGCGCACACACAGATACACACACACACGCCAACACTATATATATATTCACATGCAGAATGCACAGCACTGCTTCTGTTATGACCTCTGTAGTCACTATAGAACACTGCCGAGTCTCTATTTGATTAGCCGCACATCGAACATCTAAAGATTGGACACATCAGATCACATACAGTACGTATTTCATAGGACTGCGTATATCCTGCCTATGGACATAGTGACCCCTTTAGCCCCATCATGGTACTGTTGACTTAGATGGCCATCCTGGTGTCCTCATATGTTTTACCTGATTTTAGAGTTTGTGGTGTTTTTTTATCATGGGCTTGTTTGATTATCTGAACGAGAGAAAAAGTCTTCCGGACTTTTTGCTCCCACGCAGTCAACATGCTAAAGTTAAAGCTATTTATTTGTTTTTGTTTTATTCTTTTTTTTTTAATCGAATTTAGTTTTCCTCGTGAGTTCTTGTACTTTTACTGTCTGGCATCACTGTTCACTGACTCCAGGGTGTGTAGCAAAATACAAATGTGTACTTGTACATACTCTGATGAAGTACCTCCTCAAGTCTCGTTTGAATACACGCAACAGGTACGGGCCGTGGATGAGAAGCACGCGTACTGGAAACCCCCGATGACCTACGTCACAGGTCTGGTTGACCTGGGAACAGCACGCAGATACAGGCCGCTGTACACAGGCTCACCCGCTGTTGGCGTGTAGTAGGAACCAGGCTTCAGAGTCATCAGGGTCCCGTACAGCTCTGTCACAGCCTGTTCTCACCGGCTGCATTCTCATTTCCTCCCGACTCGATTTTCTCCTCCCGTGTCTTTTCTTTGATTTTCCTCCCATCTTTGGCGACCTGGGGGGGTAGGGGAGGTTTAGAAGGGAGTGTGAAGTGTCCCCCAGCTCTGCCCAAGACTAGCACCGGGGCTGTTTCCGGTTCGACGTGGACGTACTCTTGAGACTTGAGGTGGACACCTCACCTGCTGAGCAAGCTGCACGCTGGTGGACTGAGTCCAGAATCACCAGGTGGACCTTTTGGGGGGGGGGGGGTGGCTGTTTGGTTTAACCAAGGGGGCCATGCTCCCTCTTCTTTCTGTCAGGCGCCAAGACTTGTCACCCCTGAGAGGGGGGGGGGAAGACTTTCTCTCTTGTGGCGCTGATCACTTTGGTGACTGCAAAGACCTTCCTTCCTGATTCTGAAAAAACCACCTCCGTCCTTTTCCATCTCTCCCAATTAGCCCCAGTCTACACAACCACACTCTCTCTTGCTCTCTGATTTTATAACTTCTCCATATGTTTTGGGTTGAATTTGATTTGTATTTTTTTGTAAATACTGTAAAATGCATTTTGATATCATTGACATGTTTTGATATTTCAATCACAACTAACTAACTTGATCAGAGATGTAATGATTCAGGCAACTGCGTTACTGTTCATAGACACTGACAGTGTGTCTTCACTGCATTGCTGTTGAACTCGGTCATGACAACAGGTATGGTGAGGAAACCTGTTGTTCCCAGCTGCTCAGGTACCCTGGGCCTCACGGCACTCGAGTACAGGAGGCCACACATGTTTTCATAGCTTTGATGAGGATGCTATTTGAAATACCTTCAGCTAACTCCCTGTCCCACACTGAAAGTCACTGTAGACGAAGCGGGTTCCTTTCCTTTTACGAAGACAAGCGTGTATTTTTCTTCGTCCTCGATCTCCCGTTGTCGGAGGTCCAGAGTGAAGGGGAACGACTACTCCTGTCCTGGAAGAAGAAGCCGTGAGGGGGAGGAGGTGTGTGGGTGTGTGTGTGGGGGGGGGGTTAAGAATCAGCTTCTCTGGTGGTTAGCGGTCGTGCTGCGGCTGCCTTCCAACTGCTCCTCTTGTCCATCGGATCACCAGAACCGTAAGGCAGGCCACACGTGTACACACACATGCCCACCAGGGACCACCCCCGATGCAGTCTTTACTATGAAGGATTTTTATCTATTTAAAGCGGGGGTATAAAAAAAAAAAAAAGTTTAAAGGAAAAAAAAAAGACAAAAAACAATCAAAACAAGAAGTGTAACATTGGCTGTTCTTATTGATAGAGAAGGGCGGAGCTCTGGTTCTCCCGTCCTGTACTTTGACATGCTGTTGTATAGAATACAGTCCTTCCGCTTTGGCGCTCTCTCTCTCTCTTTCTTTCTCTCTATCTCTCGCTCCTCTCTCTTCCTGTTCTGTAAGTAAATCTGTCACACCGTTGATCATTTCTGTATTTCTATCGTGCTGATGTATAATACTGTAACATTCAGGGGGATGGCCAGAGAGAGGGTTGAGGGGAGGGGGAAGGACGGGGTGAGGAAAGATTCTTTCTGTTCTGTTCCTCGTTTTCCTCTGACGACAAAGCAGTATTGAATATGAGGCAGGCTGTCCTGGGGGGTGCTTTGTATCTCATGTTAGGGTAGTTTCAGATCCTAAATGTCTTGTGTAGTAAAATAAGAGGTTCCTCTTTGTATGTTCCTTTATATTGTAAAGTTTCTTTAGACAGAAAATGTTGCTTATTGAAAAAAGGTGGGGAAAAAATGCATCGATAATAAATGTAATTTTCTTTTTTTTTCTCCATATTTTTTATTTTATTTTTCCCCATGAAGTCGTCAGTCGTTTTTGCCTGTGTCCCCCTTGTTGTAGATACATATTAAAAACAAATAAAAATGACTTCACTCCTTTTAGCCGCGACATGTTTCTTTTAGTGCCTAAACGCTGCTTCCCTCCATAAGTATAAATGCACCGTTACATTTTAAGGCAAACCTTTTGTCATTTGCTGTGCATATTATAAAAGATACTCCAATGACCAGAATAAAGCTCTAATTTCTCACACAAGAAACCATTTATTCAAAGAAAACAGAACAGGCCCACTCACGGGAAAAGACCCTGTGCATGAGTAAAGCTTTGTGTGTACAGATGGCCATGTGACGTGGCAGAGGCCTTCTGTTCCGCTCCGGTCCCATGAGGTCCTCCTCTCCTCCTCCTCTCCTCCCCTCCCTACTGCTCCAGCTGGACCGAGTGGCGGCGGGGAGACCTCCTGCCTCGTTCACCAGAGAGGGGTAGAGGGGGGGCGAAGCATGGGGTGGTGAGGGGAAGGGGGGGAAGAAAGGATGGTCTTGGAGGAGGTCTTGTACAAGGAGAGGGAGGGTGAGCAGGATGCGTCAGCCCTCTGCGTGGGGCCACCGGGGCGGGAATCTGCAGGTGAGAGTCTGAGGTCCATGAGGCCTGGTGGATGAGGGGAGGTAGGTGGAGGGTGGGTGGGATGACCGTCAGCGAGGGGAGGGTGTTCCTTCGACCGTGGCTGCGAGAGGAGGGGCATGGGGGCAGCTTGTCCACGGAGCTCTTCCAAGAGTGTGCTTTGTCTGAGGTCAAAGCGCCAGGGTTTAACTTCCTCTCCGGGGTCAGTTTGCCCTCCGCTGCCTGGGTTTGGCACTCCTCCGTGGGGGAGAAGAGTGGACGGGAAGCCCCCGAAGAACGGTCCTTGAGGTGCTTATGTCGGTTCTGTCCTCCATCTCTTTCTCCCTCTTTTACGCGACTTTCCCTCCTTCCCTCTCGGTGGGGATGAACATATTTCCTCCACTCCTCCTCGATCCCCTTCTCCCCATCGTCCCCTCCTCCTTCTTGACCTACGTCTCCCTCCTCCAGAACGCTCCTCTCTCTCTGCCCCTCCTCATAAGCCTTGTTCAGGCGGGCCAGATTGTGAATGGCCAGCCAGGGTTCGGACAACATTCTCTGTCTGGGTTGGAGGGCACCAGGCCGTTCCTCTGGACTGGGCTCAGCGCTAAACATACTAGTGCTCCCTCTCTTACCTGGTGAAAAGAAAAGAAAGATCAGGATGTTTACTTAAACTGCTTGTCTTTGAGGTAGCTACTGCAGGGGCTAATTCACCCAAAATGTCAAAAGGCCGTTGCCCACTCTTACAAATACTGTCGACGGACAAAAAGAAGGCGATGACATCCCCCTAAGCCTGACCTGTTCCCCTGAAGTTGAAGATGTTCTCCGACTCTGCTGAGTTAGGGGACCCAGTCTTGAGGATGATATCCGAGGGAGACATGCAGCTGACGGGTGACGTGTTGGGGGACGGGGGGACGTTGAGGTATTGCCGGGTCACGGGCCCGCCGCTCACTCCCATCTCCGTGGCGATGATGATGATGTCACGGCCACTGGCACGGCAAGAATCCACCAACACCTTCACGTTCGGAGTGGACGTCACACAAACCATCAGTCCCTCCAGGATACAGAGTCACAGACTCACATACACGCACACACAATCTAACAGACCTTCAGTGTCGCCTGCTTCTGGGCGTTGATGGCGTAGACCAGGGCTGAGGCCCCAGAGTAGTCCTCCATGCTGGGGTCAGCCCCGGCTGAGAGGAGGGTGGAGGCCACCTGAGCCCCCGCTCGCTCCATGCAGGCGTACATCAGAGGGGTGCGACCCATGCGGTCCTGTGCGTTAGGGTCCGCCTGAACAGGAGAGCGATCGTCAGTCCATGGATAGATGAAACGGGTTTAGGGAAGGAGGGGTGCATGGGTGGACGGAGGGAGGGGACAAACAAACAGACAGGCCATTCATCTTTCCGCAAACCAGCACCGACTGCCGACATATGAACCCAAAGTAGGGGACTGAGAAAGAAAAAAAAGATTGAATGGTACTCACCTGGTTCTGTAGGAGGTAGCTGAGGAGCTTCACTGTCCTAGGCCCAGTGGGCTCCCCTCTCAGCGCCTTACAGGCAGCCAGGAGAGGGGTCTCCCCTCTGGGGCTTCGCTCATTGACCTGGGCCCCCCCCCTCCAGAAGCAGGCGGACCAGACGCAGCTTCCCTAGCATGGCTGCGCCGATCAGGGGGCTGCAGTCAGAAAGAGGGTCCCCCATGGTCAGAAATGGTTTCAGTATGCCTGTCCTCCAGAGCTAGTATATCTATCCAGCCATTCGCCGAACACGTACTTAGATTATTTTCAAGACAAATGCCAGGTTGTTGGAGAGCTGGCAGTACAAAATAAGAAAGATGGTCAAACCAGACTCGGGTATTGTCTGTATGGTGAATTTCTGAAATCTGTTGAAGCTCCTCTTTCAACTGCTGCCCACAGCACAGTACATCAAGAGTAAATACTGGATCCTCTCTCTCTCTCTCTCTCTCTCTCTCTCTCTCTCTCTCTCTCTCTCTCTCTCTCTCTATCTATCTATCTCTCTATCTGTCTATCCACCAACCCCCCCCTCTCACCTTCACTAGCTATTTCCCACTGCCTGTCTGCTGAATCTGATGTCTGGTTAAGGGCAGGCGTGGGATGCGGTGGATGTTCAAAGTTGTGAATGTCGCTGGTTGCAGAGGCCCCTCTACAAAGGACTGGGATCCGTTTGATAGAAGTCTGCTTTGAACAGGCTTTACCACCACCTGTGTTCAAATACCAATAGAGAGAAAGTGGGTGACAGTGAGTGTGTGTGAGAACTTATTGTCAAAAATGGAATTGTGTTGATCTTGTCAAATAGTGGTACAGCCTTGTTACCCAGGCTTTTATTCATTATCTTATTGTGTGTGTGTTAGAGAGAGAGAGAGAGAGAGAGAGAGAGAGAGAGAGAGAGAGAGAGAGAGAGAGAGAGAGAGAGAGAGAGAGAGAGAGAGAGAGAGAGAGAGAGAGAGAGAGAGAGAGAGAGAGAGAGAGAGAGAGAGAGAAATCAACGTGTGAGTTATGTGAGTAAGGGGAGGGGGGAAAAGACCACCTGTAATGAAGGCGAATGCATTTATTCGTTACTCGACCAATAGAAATGGCTACTCTAGATCAACCCACTGACGTAATGAATTGTGAAACGTTACGGAACAAGATTCTTTCAATGATCTGACGCTGCTCGTGCCCGCTCAGCCTTTGCTATTTTTTATACAGCATTTTGCTCTCTCTACTTTTGAGACATATTGGTTGTTTATACTGGAAAATGGCGGACACATTGGAGGAAGACCAATGTTACGGCTTGTCATCTCGCAGACTGAACCATGGCGCTAACATCTCTATTTTTCATGTCAAACTCACTGACAGCGCAGCAAGAGCTTTTGACAACTATGAAGACAACAAGTAGGTCCAGTTTGAGACTGTCCGTAATGATTTCTGTCTCATGGTGTAGGCTACATCTAATTGTCCTACTTATGCGAGAAACAGAAAAGACCAACTGTAGGTTACTATAGCCTGGTTGTGTTTTCTATGAAGCGTATAAAAGTTAATATATGATCATATGTCGCCGCGTAAGACAGCACGATCAAGTATCTAAATTAATTTGCTCTTTGTCGTCGGCCTATCTTACATGAATCTGTAGATTTTTGTAGAATGTAACGTTTTTAGTCAATGAAAGACGCATCAGTAGATCATCAAGTAGCTAACATATCACCATTGGGATCTGTGTTTACAAACATTCCCAGAAGGCTAATGGACAATCTGGATCCTGTACATTTACCTCGAGGAATGCCAGGAGGTTCTATTGAGAGGACGTCGTGTTCTTGTAAAATAATTTTGGCCTTAACTATTGCAGCTTTGGCGATATGCCAAGGCCAGGTGGCGCCAGAGTAGGCAACCCTCCCCCACACCTGGCAGAGTTGTCAGTGATATGTTTACTGCCATGAATCATATCTGTTCTCTGTACCCTATGTGTTGGTTCGGACTAACAGGATAAGAGAAGATGACCAATCGAAATTCATAAACTTTATAAACGCTTGAAATCTTCCAGCAGGCAGAGGAAAAGAGATCGAGACGTTCAGGAGTAAAATACACAGATTATCAGATGTGTATAAACGAAAAAACATAATCATTACTTAACAGATCAACATTAAGACATCGCATAGCAGGAAGTGCTATATGAGCGAAGTCAGCACAAGAAACGACCACTTCCACTTCCTCTACTTAATAATTCCTAGTAATCGAGATAGAAGAAGGTTAGGGCTCAGTTTCTGTCCAGGGCAGGGGTGAAAATACACATCCAGTTCCCCTCCCTGACAAGTAGGTCAGCTCACCCTGTTCAGTTTCATATCATTACGGGAAGGGAAGGAGATATGAAGGTTTACACAGAAATACAGAGTAGGCTGCCTGACCTGGTTGAAACTCACATATGCACACACGGACACACACACACACATGGCTGACTCAACATAAGCTAGCTAGCACATACCTAGTGTCTAAACTTGTCCTACAGTATCCTAATAACAGCTATAAATAGGCAAACAACACCTGACTCCTAGTCACACCCCTACCCTGCTTGAGAGCACAGGCCTCAGCTCCAGCAGGCCTCATGAAGGTCAGGGTCAGGTCAGCTGCTTCCTACTGGTTGTCCAGGTCAGGCCAGCGTAGCTCACTGAAGGTGTCATTCTGTCTTCTGTGTTCTCTCCCTCTGTTTGCCTGTCGTTTTGTTTGCTTGTCCGACTGACTGTTTGTCCCCCCTGTCTATGTGTGTTGATCTGTCTCGGTCTGTTTCCACCTGACTTTCTACCTATGCCGAGCCTTCTTCCTTTCTCTAAATGGTTCTTCTCTCCTAATGTCTCTTTATCCTCCAGGGCCTGCCTGCGCAGCCTTCTATCTGTTTCACAGGCAACCAAGGGGTAAGCAGGTTTCACTGAATTCGGTTGATTGAACAATAGCTTGTTAATACCATGTTGCTGTAACCATCAGTTACGCTTTCTCTGTCATTTCCTTCTCTCTCTCTCTCTCTCTCTCTCTCTCTCTCTCTCTCTCTCTCTCTCTCTCTCTCTCTCTCTCTCTCTCTCTCTCTCTCTCTCTCTCTCTCTCTCTCTCTCTCTCTCTCTCTCTCTCTTCTCTCTCCTCTCTCTCTCTCTCTCAGTTTTTCAGTTCAGTTCAAAGGGCTTTATTGGCATGAAAACAACAATTGTTCATATTGCCAAAGCAACGGTAGAATTACAGAAATATTAATCATGTAAATCATGGCCTTATATATACTTATATTTAACACACTCACATACAGAGACACACACGGAAGTTTAACATATACATACGTGTAGCTACACCACACAGGTGTACAACTTGTATCCATGTTATTATTATTCAAGTTGGTATATTATTAATGTTGCCAAATAATCGGTATAAATAAATACATAAATAAGTAAATAGATACACACACACATATGTATATATATATGTATACGCATACACACATGTATACACACCAACACGTATATATACACACGCATATACCCATACATACACATACATACGCACATACAGGTTATATAATGATAAGAATAATAGTAAAAATCAAATACTAAATTAGAAATTCTGAAAAATTACAGTAAAATGTAAACAAAATATTCAAACAAAAATGAAAACATGTTATGTTTGCCATATTATACATGTTCCTCATTGTGTCTCTCTCTCTCTCTCTCTCTCTCTCTCTCTCTCTCTCTCTCTCTCTCTCTCTCTCACACACACACTCAATATATCTCCCTTTCATTCTGTTTGTCTCTCTTGCTATATGTAGAAAATCACCCTCCCTTCTACAGACACAGAGAGCGCCGTTGAACTACGGACGTTCACCTTCTATCTGACTAACATTGGCCGGGACAATCCACAGTGCAGCTTTGACCTCATCCACAACCATAGCACAAGGTAAGTGGTTGACACACACACACACCCACGCACACACACTCAAGACATTTATGGAATCTCTCCCCTCTCAGCGATGACGAGGCGCAGTTGTCGTGTGTGGGAGTCATCCAGAGGAAGCTGACAGTGAACGCTACGGACGAGTCATACTGCAAGGCACTGCAGAGCCTGACCCAGGCCGAGGAGGAGACTCGCAGCAAGGGGGCCATCGTCATCAAGCCTGGGGGACGCTACCTGGGTACCACCTCACACACCCACAACTGCAGACATTGAACACACAGTGCTGCCTACGTTGAATACAAACACAAACCAGTGACTTGGCATTTTAGGTTGAACACAAACACAAACCAGTGACGTAGCATTTTTCGGTTGCACTGTTGCGCCCGACCGCAAAGCCACTTCCTGCTAATCCGACTCAACTCTCCTGGCAGCGATGTATCAGACAGCTGTTTACAAAGCAGGCTGTCAGACAGGGACTCCAGCTAACACATGAAACCAAACCATCCAGTCAGTCCTCTGCCGTCACCGCAGCCTTCCATTTCCCCTCAGCCTCGACTCATCTCTGGCATGTGAGGTGTCAACAGACAGAGATGTAGAAAGTTCCCCATCCACCTACCATTTCTGATAGTAAGCAAAACCAAGAAGTGACACTAAGAATCCTTCTTACTCACGTCAGTGTTCAACTCAATGTGAGTTGTGGCTAGGTTCCAATTTAGTTCACTCAGTCGAACGACCTTATATGGTCATTTTCTTCCTGAAATCAGTATGTTATTTCCCCTGCATGGAATGAGTGACTCATGACTATTCTGCATGATGTGCTTTATGACTCTCTCAGGAAAGAAGGGGAAGATTCGAGCCCCGCCCTCTGCTTTGACTGACATCGCCACATCCCGCCTCTCGTCCCGGCCCGTCCTGGTCACCAGCTCCAGGAGGAAGGGTGTGAGTGTGTCCAAGCCCAAGAGTTTGTCCGAGGGGACTGGGGTGGTGGTGTCGGTCCAGCGGCCCCTGAGGGAGCGGCTCACACACCTGCTGGGGCTGAGGCCGTACCGGAGACCGGAGCTGCTGCTCAGGCTGCAGAAGGACGGACTGACCGAGAGGGACAAGGACATGCTGGACACACTGCTGCTGCAGGTGGGCGTTCTGAGGGCTTGGTTGGTTGGTTAATTGATTCATTGATTGGTTGGTTGTCTGGTTAATTGATTGCTTGGTTTGGTTTGCTGCACTTCACTGCATTTGAATGGAACATACTGGAAGATAAGTGGAATGGAGTAAACAATTGTCTTAAATTGGTTGATGAATGTTTGATTGATTAATGCATTACATTATTATGTAAACAAATGTTTGCGTGTAGGTGGGCCAGCTTAACAGCAGAGACAACACGTACACCCTGAAGGAGGATCTTTATAAGGAGCTCCAGAAAGACTGGGGTGGCTACACCACAGGAGACCAGCAGCTCCTCAAGAGGATCCTGGTCAAGTAAAACAAACGCACACACACACACACATATTGGTAATTGGTTGGACAAACCAAACAAGTTTGAACTATAGTGACTTTACATGTGTATACTTTCATGTCTGTTGCTGTGTCCAGAAGGCTATTTCAGCCCCAGAACCTCTTGTCGGTCCCTGAGACCCAGGTCAGCCCCCTCCGGGACACACCCAACTCCTCACCTGCACAGGTAAGGCTGCCCATCCCCCTTCCTGCCCCCCCCCATCTCCACAGTAGACAGCTGGATGTACTGCAGCCACCAGGCCTCACAGCCTGACTGAGATGCTTTGGTTGAGTCTATGCATGTATTTTGACTTCTTTCTGTTTCCTTGTGTTATGACTGATCTATTAGGTTGTGATGAGTTTATGATAGACTAACCTACGATGTGCGCTGTCCTCCCTCAGAAATATTCAATCGCAGAAGAATATACAGATCCCCTGGCCAATAAGAAGCCAAGGATTTCTCACCTGTCCAGTAAGGCAACCAACGGAAAACAGGGTACAAGCCTGTCCAATCGGAAAGAAGCAGGTCATGGAGTCCAGGTTACTATAGCAACAAAGGTCGACAGCAGTGTGACCTCGTCTGACTCAAAACTCCCCTTTGACCCACCATCAAGGGTCATGACCCAGGAAGAACAGGCACCCTCCGGGGAGTTGGGTTCAGGAGGCTCCGCCCCCCGGCTGCCTCCAAGTCGAGGTGGCAGCAGGCCCAGTAGGAAGAGCCGGCACAGGGAAGGAGACGAGAGGCTGGGGGGCCGAGACAAGGGAAGAGGAGGGGCCAAAACACTCAGTCTGAAGCACAAAGGTGGGTACTGAAAGGAGATAAAGGACAGTTCAGATGCTTTGGCAGGCGTGTGCTGTAAAGGAGAACTGTGGATCACTGCAATGTATGTTCACAAGATGACCAGCGTCTGACACTCGTTTAATTCACCCTTTGACCCTTGTTCACCTGCATGGCTCACTGGACACAGGAGGACACATTCACACAGAGTTTAGATTAGTTTAAAAGGGTAACCAGACTAAAACCATAGAAGAAAAAGTAGATAGTAAAGTAGTAATACTGAAGTAAAGTAATGTTGCAACATATTTGCAATATAGGCAAGACATGTGAAGTCATAAACATTATTTTTCAGCCATAGTTTCTACTTGGCTTTGAGTTTACTTCTTGATTCTTTAAAATTGCTATATGTGGTAGATTAATTAATGGTGTGTATTACAGTTTTTCACAGTTCCTAAAACGCTAAACCACATTTTCTGAACAAAATGTGTTGAATCAGTCACTCTTTTTGCAAAACTCTAAACACATTCTCACTCACTAAAAACATTTTGCACTGTGATACACTTGTGTTGCAAAAATGGCAAACACAGGCGGCAAACAGTAAACACAACTACAACACAGTTGTCATCTGTAAAACACAATGACTCCAAATTGTTCACACTTGTTTCTAATGGTGGTTTGGGACAATGTCAGCTTTTACCGTGGTGCCCGTGTACGAGAATAGTTCAACATCAACCAGCCATTTTTACTGTAACTGTTTACCTTCCACCAAACAGCCTTTTTCTCAAACCAATTGAAGAGTTTTTCTCTGCGTGGTGGTGGAAGGTCTATGACCTAAACCCACATACCAGGGTAAATCTCCTACAGGCAATGGAATTGGCCTGTGGTGACATAGGTGTGGAGTGTTTTCATGGCTTGATCCGGCACACCAAAGGGGTTTTACCCCGTTTTTCTTTGTTCTTTGTTGACAGTACTAAGTTGTGATGGTTACTGTAATATTTTCTTTATTGCTAAATGCATAAACTGTGTATACATAAACACCTGTTTCTTTACACGTAAATCCATGCCCTGGATGCCGTGTTCTCCATTTTTTTTGTGTTGTGTCTAATGATTGCTCCATTTTGTTATATATTTATTTGCTGTGTTTACGAGCTGAAAGCATTGTTTGATTTTGAGCACAGGTTAAATGGTTTAGGGGCGAGTTTTTGATTTTGCCAGAAGAGTTGGAGGTTTCATAAATGTAGTTTGGAAGATTTGGTTTGGGGTTTACAGTTTTGAGAAAATGGAAACACATTTCCAAGAAATGTGTTTTAGCAATTGTGGAAAAACTGTAATGCAATAGTGACCTCTAGGGCTCAGACGGTGTACTAATCAACGGCTTCACTCTGTTACTCTCTGTCTTTGTAGAGCACAATGGAATGTTCTTCAACCCAAGTGTTCTTCCGGCCAATGACATGACAGACTACTTATTGTAAGAATGCCATCTCTATATTTAGATACACTCACACTCAGTTACACAATAACAGTCATGGGTGTACAGACACACTCTGATGAGAACATTCATGATGTCTCTCTCTCTGTAGGAAGTACACAGTGATATGTAACCAGGACCAGAGACAGAGATACAAGCAGGACTTTAACAAAGAGTACAAAGATTACCTGGATTTACACTCACGTATCGACTGTGTGACACGGCAGTTTACAGAGCTGGACACACAGCTCAAACAGCTGCGCCACGGAACGCACAAATACCAGGTGATACACAGGCACACACATGCACACATGAGGAGAACAAAATCAGCAACAGAAAGTGCCACCATGGTGTGGTACATTAATATCATGTTTATTCCTTTTTAGACCCTCCATAACCAAATCGTACAAGAATACCGCAAAATAAAAAAGGTAAACGTTACCCACTATTTTCTTTAATATCTCCATGTACATACTGGGATTTCAAAACAATATCCATGCTCTCTTGTATTATATATTCCTCCCCATATCCCTGCAGTCAAACCCTAACTACAAACAAGACAGGCGTCGCTGTGAGTACCTGCACAACAAGTTGGCTCACATTAAGAGGCTCATCTCCAAACACGACCAAAGACAACTCAAGAACTGATTCTGGACCTGCATGGATGGCGGTCACCAAAGTAAACATCAAAGAGAGTGAGAACAATTGAACTGAAGAGCCACTTATCTGTAAACATGATGGGACATGACACCTCGCCTCCTTCAGAGTCGTATAAAGGAGATCTCATGAGTTGAACATCTACAGTATTGGTTGACATCAGTTTTATTATTCCCCAGGACTTACTGACTGCACTTGCTATTTATCCTATATTTATACCAAGGTGTCAGCTGAATCCCTTTAACTAGTATTTATCAATTTTTACTGTAAATTAGACTTATGTTTTTGAAGTGATGGTATTGAACCTCTGCATGATAGGACTAATCTACTGTACCTTCACAGTGTTTTACATTGCCAATTTACATTGGCATCTAGCCTTTTGATGTCTCTTAAAAATGTTCGTCAACACAACAATGGTATTAAAACGTTATAAAATACTCCTTGTATTACTGTTTGTCCACCTGATTGTCCTACTTAGGAAAATTAAACTGGAAATCGATTTAAATTAGGTAAATAACTTCTACGGAGAGACTTGAACATTATAGTGTGAGCTATGTGATAAACAGAGAGCGGCTCAACTTCAGTCGCTTCCGCAAGAAGGCGGTTCGACCTCAGTACTGATTGGCTAAATAAATGACATCTGATTGGACAGCCTCAGAATTTCTGACCTCCCATAAGCCTTTGCAGTGGTCCAGATGTAAACAATTGACCATAATAATCTGGAAGTGAAAAGACATGACTAGTACCCTTGAACTTTGTAGAAGATTCCTCCTTGCATTATGAACTGAATAAAGAGACTCAGACCTTACGACGTGGCTTGCTAGGTAGGTACTGTAGCTAACCTCGCTAACTTTCAGTTTTATTTGCATGCAGTTACAATGTGTGATCCAAGCAAATATAAATATATAGGGCCAGATATACCTTGCTAGCTTGATTAGGTAAGCATGTCATGCGAATTTGCCAGCTAAATGTCGTCACGTTAGAAGAAGCCAGGTCTAACAAACTGAAAATCCCTAATGTTTAATTACGACTGAGTTTAGTTTGAGCAATCTGTCATCTATAGAGTGACATCTGATAAATGAGTGCAGTTTACCAAAACCGTATTCTAATGTTTTAATCCTGATAATTTATCTGATAAATTCAGTTATGTGATATGTATCCGTCTATATGTATCGTGTTGGATAAACAGATTAGAAACAACTTGTCACTCTTACCCTTTTTTCACCTCTAGTAATGGCAGGAGTCTTTCACAGTCAGGTGGCTCTAAGGACTCTTTTGAGGTGTCTGAGTCCTCACAGCACTCTGTATTCTGCAGTCACTGGCAGAACTTTAGTCCCAGGCCTCAGCGGCCCAATCCTCAGACCAAAACACTTACAGTGCAGTGTCTGGGCCCGGGATCACCATGCAGGGGCAGACAGAGCCCAGCCTTCCCCCACTGCAGCCCCGGAGAGGCTACCTTTCTCCAGGGTAACGCCAGAGGATGTGGCCTTCTTCAGAGAGATGCTACAAGGCAGGACCATCACCGACCCAGACCTCCTGGTTGCCAGCAATATGGACTGGCTGAAGTCAGTGAGAGGTAAATGGAATAAACTCAAGTTCAGGTGTCAATTGGACCCCTTGAAAGATTTGTTAATACAAGTAGTACACAATTACAGTTCTACTTAATTTTAATGTCAACGTAACAATTTTATTGATGGACTAAATCCAACCTATCATTCCCTGCAGGTCACAGTGAGTTGCTGTTGAGACCTCAAACAACAGAAGAAGTGTCCCAAATCCTCAAGTAAAAGACACACACAAATGTACACATACATACACGCACACACACTTGTACACATGCACACACATGGCAGATCAGTCAACAGTAATGTGCAGGGGGTAATTACCCCCCTACCCCCATCTTCACTCAATAGGCACTGCACTAACCGTAACCTGGCAGTGAACACCCAAGGGGGAAACACGGGCCTGGTGGGGGGCAGCGTTCCTGTCTACGATGAGATCATTCTCTCCACAGCGCTCATGAACAGCGTACGGGACTTTGATGCCGTCTCTGGTAAGTTACCCTGATCAGATCAATGTTCCGTACATGAACCAGTTCCAGGTAACCCATGTACACTAAGGCATGACAAAGTATGATGACTTCCTTGAGAAATATTGTTTTGTGGGATATTTTTGTTCGTCAGAAGGGTTTTTGGTCATGGTAGCTTGATGATTTATTCAACAAAGTAGCAGTAGTTACAGGAATACGAAAGAATCTAGAGACTTCTAAGACTGAGCATATGTATGTGTCAACATGAGGACATTCCCCCTCCCTCCATACAACTATTTCCCAATATTATCCCACAATCTTTCCACGGTTCATTCCCCTTTACATGATTTGTCATGTGTACGAGCTCCTTATCTCTCTCTGATGGCAGCTCGACCTGCTCCCTCTGTTCTGTCCCTTTTCTCCTCCACTGGAGGTCACGGATACAAAAAACAGGAGAACCAGCTCCTTTCCCCGGCTTCTGTTCTGAGGTTTCTCCTTCTAAACTCTGGCAATACCCCTCCTTTTCCCCTCCGCTCTGTACCATAGGAATGTGTTGCTTCTTACTTGTGGCTCCACTCGCTGGGTCTGTTTGAGGACAACCAACAGACTGTCAGATAATGAAACCCAGACCTCGGCCTTCTTCCCTACTCATGGGGATCCCTACAAATTAGCCTATAGTACAT
>NC_090058.1:11192131-11212131 GCF_038355195.1 Osmerus mordax | reverse complement strand
TAAACCAGAGCAGTCCTTTTGAGGGCACTGAAGCAGAGTACGGTACAGAATGCCACGGATTTCAAAACAGTCTACATGTAACACAGTTACAGTCCAGCGCGGTGACCATGACGACATCAACAGGTTCCTGTCCAGTAGTAGCAGCAGCAGGAGCAGCGGTCAGGTCCTGGTGGTGGGGAAGTGGCAGGGGAAAGGCGGGGGGGGGGGGGGGGTGGGGGGGAGTAGAAGAAAAGAAAAAAGGGGGGGGGATTTCCCCCCCTCCTACTCGCTCTTCAAGACTCCTTGCCCTTCTCCAGGGAGCTGTGGATCTTGTCCAGGGTCTTCTTGATGCGCAGGGCCGTGAGGCGCGCCGACGGGTTTTGGTACCAGCACTCCTTCATCAGCTTCACCAGCGCTGACAGCGTCTAGGGGGGGGGGAGAGGGGAGGGGGAGAGAGAAGGAGTGGGGAGAGGAGGCAGGGGGGGAAAAGAGAAGGAAGCAGGAGAGAGGAGGAGGGAAAGAGAGGGAGAAGGAACAGAAAGAGTGTTTGATGAGAAATCCTGCAGGTTCACCAACGTGACGGCCGCTGTGAGAGAGACCCTTCGACAAGGGCCGAGACACGGGCCCTCCGATCCCAGGTGGCACAGGGACAACTCGGGCCCCAGTTCAGGGGGCAGAGGGCATCACTCCGATACGTACCGGGTCTGAGAACCAGCGGTTGGGGATGAAGGGCCTCTGCTGCTCCACACACACCACCTTCCTCATGTCCTCAAAGCTGGGGTCGCTCGGCACCTGGTCGTAGAACGGAGGCTTGTACTCCTCCACGATGCCTGGGTGAAGACAGAGGTCAGAGGTCAACCCGTTTGCCAATAAGGAAGGAAACTGCGGCTCATCAATCCCGTCAGTCGCATAGATTGACAGAGCACATTTCGAACAAGTACTAGAAGTGCTTCACAGTAAAAGCCTATCGAGTGCCTCTCTCTTTGCCCTCCCAAGTCCTGGATGTTCACCGTAGATGGGAGCGGAGCTGAAACCAAGTGCTTGAAACGGCTCTGCCTCAGACCACCGGGATTTCCCCCTGGGATTCCTTTGAAGTGAATTGAACCGACCCTCACCATTGCTATACGTGCGCCTGGCGATCTCCCACAGCACCAGCCCAAAGGCCCAGATGTCCACCCTCTTGTAGGCGTCGAAGCAGTCCGTCTGGATGGACTCGTCCAGCACCTCCGGAGCCATGTAGCGCTTGGTGCCCACCTTGGGGTTGTTGCCCACATCCAGCAGGTTGTCTGACTGGGAGTGGGTTACTGCCAGGCCTGGAGAGGGGGAGAGGGGGAGAGGAGTCAACTCAATTGTAAGTATACAGAGGAGAAATAGACAGGATGTGCGGAGGGACAGGTGGCTAGGGAAAAGAAGGGATGGGTGGATAAATATAGGCTTGGATGCATAAAAGGATGGGCGGATGGGCCGAGTGCACAACACAATTAAACGGACAGACGGATGGATGGACCCCCCGGGGGCACCAGGGGGAGCCCGTCTGGTCGACAGGACGACTGACCCAGGTCAGCGATGCAGCAGCGCAGCTCCTTGGTGACCAGGACGTTCTTGCTCTTCAGGTCGCGGTGGGCGATGGCCGGCTTGCCCTCCGTGCCGAAGATCTCCGTGTGCAGGTGCACCAGGCCGCACGCCACCGACGCCGCCATGGCCAGGCCCTCCGCCGTCTCCACGGCGACGCGCTGCAGGTAGTCGTAGAGCGAGCCGTTGTCGTGGTAGTGGGTGATGAGCCACAGCTGGGTGCTGGAGTTGCGGGACGTCATGTCGGACGCCATGAAGCCTGAGGAGGAGCGAGGGAGGGAGGTGACAGGGGAAGAAGACAGAAAATAAGTGCAAGAAAAGGAGGGACATCTACTCTACGGACAGACCGACAGACTCAATTCTCCAACATACTGCTTCCTCCAGTTATTACCGGTGAGTCATAGGCCAGGGTTGCCTCCACCAGCTCTGTCTGGTAGCCATGTTCTAGATGGACAGAGGAAGAACAGGGAAGTATGTTTCTCACCCAGTATGTTTTCGTGTCGGAGGAGGACGGTGTTATAGATCTCGGTCTCTCTGAACCACGACCTCTCGTCTCTGGAGGAGAAGATCTTCACGGCCACGTTCTCTCCCTGCCACTGCCCGCGCCACACCTCTCCGTACCGCCCCTTACCTGGGGAGGGGACAGGAACGGGCATAGTTACCCGCTACACATCTTTGAGGGTTTACTTCCTGTTTACATAGTTTATTTCCTGTTTGCAATTAAAGCTGCTGGTGAAATCGACTATCCAGCTGATGCTAACAGACTCTGTTGAAAGTGTTAGCTAACCATGAGCCCTTGCCGATGCCACTCTGAGGCATCAGCGGTCAGGTTTCAAGATGTGGTGTTGCTACATACCCACACACTCCACAAGGCTGATCTGTCTGGCCACGGTTCTCTGGACCAGGAAGGGCAGGCCGGACCCACTGCCTGACGTACAGGAGTGGTCAAACAGGTCCTGGACAGATACAGACAGGTCATCACTCCAGACCCCTGCAGGCCCAGGGCCAGGCTTACAAGGCTCAGCAGAATGTGACCATCAAGCTAAGCTTTTGAATAAAACCTTATGACAACAAGCAAAAGTGGGAACCCCTCCATCATCCATCTCCCCACATGCTCTCTCTCTCTCTCTCTCTCTCTCTCTCTCTCTCTCTCTCTCTCTCTCTCTCTCTCTCTCTCTCTCTCTCTCTCTCTCTCTCCTTTCAGTATCAATCCCATATATCTATCTCTCTGTACCGCCAGGGTGCTGTCCCCCACGTTGGAGGTGATGAGGCCATCGATGGCGCTCTGCTCGGGGTCAAACTCCTGCAGCCTATGGAGGCGTCCGTGGTGCAGCCTCCTGCAGGCCAGCACAGACAGCACGGACAGCAGGGCCAGGATCACCACTGGGCCCAGCACGAACAGCGCCAGGGTCTCCATACGGTACCGTTCTGGCTCGCCCTCAGGGGCTGGGGGGGGGGAAGAGACAAAAAGAGGAGGGTAGAAGGTCGGGGAGAGAGAGGGTGGGGGGAGAAAGACAGAGGGGAAGGAGAAAATGTAACAAAATGACATAGATGTTTTCTGTGTTACAAATACACCAGAACCCCCCCCCCCCCACACACACATACACCGAAAACAGCAGTTCTTACCGGACAGCAGCAGAGGCAGCAGAGAGTCGGCGGTGGCGTTGCCGTTGCACATGTGCTGGGAGCAGCAGTGCATGGCGTGCCGGAGAGAGGGCGCCGTGGAGCAGATGAGGCGGCTCTGCTCCAGGCCCTGCAGGCAGCCGCGGCTGAACACGGCCCCGTCGCTGCTCATCGTCACGGACGAGTAGCACTGGGAACCCCGGCATTGGGGGGTCTGGAGACAGCTCCGGCCCTCACACACACACTCCAGCTGCCCATCTAGGGGTGACAGGGAGGATGGGGGGGGGGAGATGAGAGGGAGGGTAGAAACCCAAAACAGCCCGACCTAATAACACAGTCAGACACAAACACAGCCAGACATAGACCAAAAACACAGAAACAGACACAAAGACAGTGAGACAAACACAGACAGTCAGACCAACAGACAGACAGAAAAACACAGACAGTCAGACCAACAGACAGTCAGACCCACACAGACAGTCAGACCCACACAGAGATGAAAGACAGAGATGAAAGACAGACACAGAGCCATACCCTCAGCATATATCTGCTGGATCTGTAGCAGCAGGAGAAGCAGGACATGGACGGCGCAATGACCCATTTGGTTCACTGCACTGTTGAGAGGAGAGGTGGGGCGAGGGGTGTATGCACTGCAGACAGAGGATGTCACGGTATAATCACATTTCCCCTCATGCACCAGGGACACCAGTTCTATCATCGCAAATAAGTGCAGTCAGTCGGTGTTTTGGAGAGTACATTAAAACTGGGCTCGTGGAGATGAGCAAAAGCAAACCAATGTAACAGTAAAACAATGCCCGTGTCTTACTTGTAGTGATGAGGATGGGTTGGTACTATGCTTTGCCAGTAGACTCAAACATCGCCCGTCCGATTTCTCTGAACACCCTGAAAGCACAACCAAGGGAATACTAATGTAACTTACTAGCTAACGTTACCTCGGAAAATACAATATCATGCGATCGTGATGAACTAAGTCAATGGTTGACAAGGAAGCTAAATAAGCTAGATATGCTAGTTGATCAGTGTAAGCCAATGCAGCATATCTTGTTTTAAATGCAAGCTAGCATTGCAAAAAAAAGAGAAGATATAGTAATACTAGCTAGCAATAGTACCCTGTATTATAGGTACAGTAGTACGATATGCATAAACACAATGACTAAAAACTGCTGTAGATGCCAAATGTAAAATAAAAGGGTTGCATTGCGCAATTTGCTGTGTCTGTTGATAACTTTCTGGCTAGCTAGCAAGCAAGCAGGCCAGTAAGCGGTTTTATTGCCTATTTACTGCCGCCTCCCAGGCGCCAGGGTCGGACATGTCTGTTCTGTTGAGTCTTGGCAAGCTAGTTCTAGCTAGCTAGCTACTGTGCATGATAAATAGCAATCAGAAATCGTCCACAAATACTGAATGTCTGACAGCTTCTTACCTGGAAAATACGAATATGAATATCTAACACATGATATGATACAAACGTGTTAGAATGTATTAATTTTAGAATTAGAAGGTTTGGTTGCTTTGTAGATGAGAGCCAAGAGGACCACAATCCGCCCACAATCACTTCTTCGTGGTGCTACGGGGGAAGAGCAGCGGGCAGCAACAACATGACGTCACTAGAGCGTTGTCGATCCAAGAATGCATTGTGGGGCACCGCAAGTCCTCCAACAACTTTCCGCTGTGTGCAGGTGTTCGTTGAGCGTCAAATTGTTATGCATTTTCATCAAATTATTTGGGGACCAACACAGAAGTCAGCAGACAATCTATTGCTTAGATATATTCTTAAATGATATGAGGTTATGAGATATACTGTGCCAGTTTCTCATATTCCTTTGTGATCATAGTAAAATGATTCACAGAGCTTCTTCAATGTCTGCTTGGTGACCTTAGCTGAGGGGTCAGAGACAGAGGTATGTTGAAAGGTCCAATTAACCTCCTCACCAAGAGGGACAAATCTGGCAGTGTCATCAACAACGCTACTGTTCTGTCACAATAAAAAGATTTTAAACATAGCTGGACCCAAATGGGTTGTTTATATTAAGTTAAAGCCACTCTTCTGAATAGACGGTAGATGGTACCATGATAGATGGTAGGCCTGTGTGTATGTGTGTGTGACAGAGAGAAAGTGTAGAGTACAGAGTAATGTGCATGCATGGCTGTCTGTGTGTGTTTGTGCACACATCCATGCATGCGTGTGTGTAGGTGAGAGAGCTAAAGTGGTTACATGATATGATTTCCTTGACTAGGTACCATGCAGGTGAACAAAAGACAGGGCTGTTTGTCCTGCCTGCCTGCAAGCTTTAATCTGAGCCAGGCCCGGACAGGAGTCTGTGGGTATCCATTCACACCGAACACAACTCCGACACAGAGACATATTGTTCTGGGCTTTTTAATTAAAGACCTCAGCTCCATGCCACTCTGTTTGCCAGGTGAACCCAGAGTGCTCTGAACCCACGTGTGTCTCTCTACTGCTATGTCTCTCTCTCTCTCTCTCTCTCTCTCTCTCTCTCTCTCTCTCTCTCTCTGTCTATTTCTCAATCCATCTCTTTCTCTGACTGCTCCCCCCCCCCCCCTCCCCACCTCCACCACCAACTCACTTCTGTCCTTCTCAGTCTCTGGGGATAATTATGAGAGAAACATCAGACAGCCATCAGGAGATGGAGAGAAGATAATCTACTGCTGGCTAAAGTGAGCGGGGTGGGAAGGGTCGAATAATGAAATGTTTTCTTCCTTCCAGACCCCCACCTCTACACCCCCCCCCTCTCTCCCTCTCTCTCTCCCTCTCTCCCTCTGTTGTCTTGCCAGTACCGGGGTATCTCAGGGTATCAGTCGGGGTTATAAGAGGGGGATTATGTGAGAGAGTGTTTTTTTCTTGACCAGCCTTGGTTCCTACAGCGTGTCGTATAGAGTGAGTGTACCAGAGTCCGAGAGATCTCCCTCAGAGTCGACATGGAGCATCCAGGAAGACGGCTGGTTGGGGCTCTTCTCCTCCTCACGCTCGCCCGTGTCTCCACACAGAAAAACACGGGTACAAATCTCGGGGAGGTTTTTGTGTACTAAGTTGGAGTGGTGACTTGGTGTTACTGCTTTGGAGCTATTGTAGGCACATACAGAACATGTGGATGGATTCTGTTTTCGATTAGGGAACGACTTTTTTGCACTTTCCAGGGTCACTTATTCTTACTTTGACTTAACTTTGACTTATTGTTTCATATAAAACGTGAATTGAATCATGAATTGTTATTTCAAGAATTCTAAGAGGCTGCACTGTAATGGATTTTAGTATGCCTTTCCCTCCTCACAAAGACACTGAGAGACACCTCAACCCACCATTGTTTTTCCTAACACCCTTTTGGTCTTCCCATCCCCAGTCTCCTGGTGTGTGGTCTCGGATGCCGAGGAGCAGAAGTGTCTGGATTTAGCCGGGAACGCCACAGCGCAGAACATCCGAGGAAAGCTGCTGTGCGTCCGTGCTAACAGCCCCAGCGACTGCATGCTGAGAATCAAGGTAAGAGATGGGAGACATGGAGGCCTGGGAGGGAGGGCAGGTATGTTCACTTCAGGGGTAGAAAAAAGTGTGAAGATGATATCGCCACACTTGAAGGAAACCATTCAGCTCTTGTCCCCGGTACTGCTGCTTTTTAGTAAACCCTCGCTGTTGATCAGTTGAGTGATTGGAGTTCTACGTGACACAGTAACTAGTACGCAAGCAGCATTGGGAACGTTGACTAGCTCCAGTTAGAGATGCAGTAAATGTAAATACACAGTTGTTGCTGTATGCACAAGCTACAGTTATTATGCTATCTGGCATGTGCAAAACAATATCTTATAGGAATAACTACGACCATAAGAATAACTTCTTTCCTGTGTTCTCTCAGAACGGTACAGCGGACGCCGCCTCCATGTTTGCCGACGACATCTACACAGCCGGCCTCTGCCATGGCCTGGAGGTGGCCGCAGGCGAGTCCGACGACGGAGAGGGTGAGTAGGGCCCGGAGCGCCATCTCCTCCGTCCCCCCTCTCCCTCTCTTCTCATTCTCCCTGCTCCCCCCTCCCCCCTCCCCCCCCCCTCCAGATGGGATCAGTTACTACGTGGTGGCGTTGGCGCGGCGCTCCTCCAGCGACCTGTCCCTGCTGGAGATGCACGAGCGCAGCTCCTGTCACCCGGGGATACGCACCACGGTGGGATGGACCGTGCCCATCGGCTTCCTGGTCAACACCTCCCAGATCAGCGTGGGGGAGCAGTGCAACTTCCCCAGAGGTGAGGAGGTCGGGTGGAGTCGGAGGGGTGGGGTGGGGGGGGGAAGGGTGAAGTAGGTGGAAGGAGGAGGGGGACATGAATTAAACAGGGGGAATGAGAGAAAGAATCATTGACATCCTTCGAACCACCCACCCCTCTCTACCCCCCCCCCCCCCCCCCCCCCCCCCCCAGCGGTGGGAGATTTCTTTGGCTACAGCTGTGTGCCCGGGGTGAAGGATCGAGAGCATGACCCGAGGGGCAACAACCCGAAGAACCTGTGTGAGGCCTGCATAGGAGACGAGAACGACCGGCACATCTGTGTCAACAACCACCGGGAGAGACACTACGGAGAGGCTGGAGCACTCAGGTAAGCCGACTCCTTCTCTCTCTCTATCCGTCTTTTCTCTCTCCCCTACTCTCTCTCTCATGCTCTCGATATGTCTCTCTGTACCTCTCGATCCCTCTTTCTCTAACTTTCACACGAAAAATCGTCTTTTTCTGTAATCCCTCTCTCCCCTGCTCTTTCTACCCGTAACTCATGCCTGTCTCTTCCTTTCCCCCCCATCCTCTCTTCCTTTGTCGTCTTCTCCCTCTTCCTGAAATCATTAACTTTAGGGTTTGATGTTTTTCTCAAAGGTGCGTGGCTGAGAATCTGGGAGACGTGGCCTTTGTGAAAGAGACAACCGTGTTCGACAACATGGATGGTAGGTGACTGCTCCCTGCCTAACACCTTACAAGATGATGTTGTTCGATTCGTCTGATTTATCTTGGCCTTAAAAGCCATGCTGTTGAAATAATCCTCTGAAACCCGCCGGTTACCCCGTTGTTCCTCCTGGAGACACTGGGGGTCAGTAGTGAACTTTCTGTTCAACAATCCCAATGACATCCTTTGGGTGTGGGTGAGTGTGTGTTGGGGGGGGGGGGTTGTGGTAGTGCAAGTGTGAGAAGGAGAGCACTTCACAGACCGAATGTCCTAATCCGATTGTTCTGTGCATCTGTTATTTCGCTTCAGGCAACATCCAAAATTAATGGTGATCATTATCATGGTCACGCTAGAGAAACTGCTGTGCTGCAGTTGAGAGAGAGAGCAGCCTTTTTGAGGCAGGAGCTTAGGGAGAAACCAGCAGGCCTGGTTCTGGAGCTTAGAGAGAAAGCAGCAGGCCTGGTTCTGGAGCTTAGAGAGAAACCAGCAGGCCTGGTTCTGGAGCTCAGAGAGAAACCAGCAGGCCTGGTTCTGGAGCTTAGAGAGAAAGCAGCAGGCCTGGTTCTGGAGCTTAGAGAGAAACCAGCAGGCCTGGTTCTGGAGCTCAGAGAGAAAGCAGCAGGCCTGGGGGATGGAGCTGATAGAGCAGGAGATCTGGATCCAGGCCCTACAACCATGCCAGACCACAACAAGATCCAGACCCCATGCCTCAGACTTTGTCCAATCCCGTAGCCCCCACCAGTCCCAAGCAGCTTAATGTAGTCAGATGTATCCCAATAGTCTCTTAAACACTAAGAGTTGCATGTAATACAGATTAGACTTAACGGACATTATTGTCGTGCTAAAAAAGAAGAAGCTAATCCCACATGAATCATGTCAGTATTTGTTGTGGCCATTTGTTGTGTTAAGCCTGGTTTCCTCTTACTACTTGACTTTGTCTCTTTCTTCTTCTACTGTTTTTTATGCAGGTAAAAACCTGGAATCATGGGCCATGGACCTGGAGCTGGAGGACCTGAAGCTGCTGTGTCCAGATGGCGGCGAGGCGGGGCTTCACGAGCACGAGAAATGTCACCTGGCCGTGGTGCCTGGCAACGGTGTCGTGGTCCGCATGGAGGACAAGTGTCGGATCTGGAAGTTTCTGGAGCGCCTACAGGTAGGGCGCGATGTGTCTGGAAAAGAGAGAGAATGACGAACAGGGAGATAGGAAGTGAGGAAGAACGAGTGAGAGAGAGGAGAGCGAGAGAAAGAAAGTGCATCCGTGTATGGTTGTGTGTGTGTGCGTGTGTTCTTCTGTGAGCGTTGCACTCATCCCATCGATCAACGCCATGCGTCTGTGAAAGGATTGCAGAACACACACATTTCAAGTGAACTACTCCACAATGCCCGAAAAGCTATCGATCTTGCTTACCGAGGCTCTGACTGACTGTGTGGCATACTTCAGAGTGACTGATGGGTCCCACTGGCTTCACCTGCACATGTAATGAACACTCAACACCGATCCCTGGCCCCCAGCAGCACACACACACGCACACAATATATCTCTATCTCCCTCGCTCACTCTGTCCTTTCAATCTCCCTCTCTCTTTCCTTCTCTCACTCCATCGTTTTATCGTTTTGCTTCTCTCTCCCTTTATCCCTCTCTCTCTCTCTCTCTCTGCCTCCCCCTCTCCCTCTGCATTTTTCTCCATCCTGTAGGATGCATTTGGGAATGCCACTGAGGGTTTCAACCTGTTCAGTTCGGTCGGCTACGGCCAATCAGATGTTCTCTTTAGCGACTCCACCAAGCACCTTCTGAGGGTTCTGGGAAGCTACACCTCATGGCTGGGCCCCACCTACACCACGGTGCTGCAAGCTTTTGAGTGCGAGGGTAAGTGTGTGTGAATGTGTGTGTATGTGTGTGTGGGGGGGGGGGGGGGGGGGAGTTAATTTTTTGGGGATCCTAATAACACTCTGTTTCATCCAACAGGTTTATGCTGATCCTACTGGAGGAGTACGAGGAAAGTCCGTCTCTGCCTCTTCCCTCCCAGTCTACCTTTCCTCCCCACCGCCTTCATCCCCCCCCCTCATCCTTTCTTCCTCTTGATCCCTCTGTCATCCGTCCGTTCTCTTTCTGTTGCTCTCCATCACCTCTTTTATTGTTCTTCTCTCCCTCCTTCTGTCTATGTAATGGTGGCTTGTTGAGTTCATGACTTTTTTTCCCCAGGCTAGTTACAGTCGTCTGTGTTTTCTTACATCTCCGTGTTATTTCTCATGCCTCTGCCCAATATAGGCCAGACTGGCAGAGTGGCATATTCAGTTTGTTTTGTGTGTGTATGTGTGTGTGTGTGTGCGATAGTTTCTCTGTGTTCTCACGGTTGGTATAGGGCACACTGTGCCAGCCCAAACAGTTACTCCATACAGTAGAGAGAGGGAGTTGGGGGAGGATAAGGGATGTAGTCCTCCCTTACCACTAACCGGGAACCAGTCTACCATTTTACCCTCCCCCTCTGAAGGTTAGGATTAAGGAAGGGTAAACCAGACTGGAGCTGATCCTAAATGCACATGCTACCAAAACTTGTATCTACATCTAAGGCATTTTACACCCCCATTTTCAATCCTTGTAAATGCAAAATGTAAAGAGGAGGAGAACCAGGAGTGCTATACCCTCCATGTTGCAGGCGAAGACCGTGACTCTCTATTAAAACATCGATTAAGAAGGTGCTCTTTTGGATTACAATATATTTACTTGATGTCTGAAATCGTGTACTATAATGCTTAGTTTCTTATTTCATTTCTTTTTTCCCCCAACAATTGTCCAACTTTGGTTGTTCCTGTCCAATAACAAGAATGTCTGTAAATTGTCAATTTTTCCTTGTGATAGTGCACTTTGAAGAACGGGAATATTCTAGATCCAACTGAAGTCTCAGACATCAGCTGGGATTTCATTCCTCTCAGAGAGGAAGTTGCTGGGCATCAGACAAGCAAAAAGATCCAAAACAAAGGATGTACAGCTATAAAGTCAAAATAATTTTCCATCCGTCCGTCATGCATATTGTGTAAAAACAATCAATTTATTATGGACTATAACATGATCGATAGAGGCTATTTCCCCCTCAAATTAAAGCAGTTATAACATTTTGTTCGGTAATTGCACTCATTCAGTTGTAGAAACAGCAGCATCTATCAAGTTTCTGCCCAGCAAATATTGACATACGTGTTTTACAGACATGTTGTATCGATGGAAAACACATTTTGTTTTATATTATTACAACAACAACAATAATTGTGAGTCAGAGCACAGGCATGATCATGGTGTGAGGAAAGGTTGGGTAATCTGGATCTAAATCTGAATCTTAAACTAAATTGAATTCAACATTTCAATCTTAACCTGTGAATCTGAATTGAACTTAATTAAGATAAATTTGAATTTGAATGTGTCTGCTCTGCACATCTTGGGTGGTTTAGTGGTGCCATTGGTGCTTTGGAGGTACTGACTGTTAACAAGGGTGAAATACTGTTCTAAAAGCCTGTGTGTAAATATTCTTCACCTGCTTGAGTTTGTAGTGCCACCTACACTCTTTCCAACCAATTAAACACATGATGATAAAATGCCCAAAGTCTGTTGCATGTGTCATAACAGCTGCTAGGTCAGCTTTCCATCACCAAATGGGAAATACTGAAGCATCATCTGGAAGGAAATAGAAACCCACTTTCTTTTTTATCCTTCTCGCCATCGCCCTCTCTCTTTTTATTTCCCTATATTTCTATTTCCCTCTCACCCTCTCTCTCTTTCTCTCCCCCTCTCTCTCTCTCCCTGTCTTTTTCTCTCTTTCTCTGTGTTTGCTGTCTGTCTATCTGACACACTGTCTCTCTGTCTATCTGACACACAGTCTGTCTATCTGACACACAGTCTGTCTATCTGACACACAGTCTGTCTATCTGACACACAGAACCTGCTTCCCCCTACCCGTACATATCAGGTTCCATAGACAGTTGTGATGGCATGGTAGAAAGTTGGATGGGAGGAGAAGCGGGAGGGATGGAAGTGAGGACAATGGAGGTATAGAGAGGCTGTGTTCATTCAGGTGTGGAGGAGAAGGGGGGGATTCCAGGACAGAAGGCTAGGTGGTCCCAGTCAGGCTGAAGGGAGAAAGAGAACGTCTGGAGAGGCAGCCAGACAGGCAGCCAGACAGGCAGCCAGACAGGCAGCCAGACAGGCAGACACACAGGCAGACACACAGACAAGCATTGAGACTGAAGAGGTCTGTCTTTAACCACTGATCCATTACTGTAACAACAACTAATGATTGCTTTATGACTTGTATACTGTTTGGAATGCTCTGAACATAATAAACAATGTTGGAACTATACCCTGCTATATTAGCTCATGAGAAGATGGAATGTCAGGGTCATTTCTAGGAGGCCTACCTAAAGCCTAAACAAACGCTATCTAGCATGCGGCGTCCTCTGTCTGTGCTTGCGAAGGCCATGTTGATTGTCATCCCTCTGACGTTTCTTGTGGGAGTAAAACCTCCCATATTGTGATACTATTTACATGTAATTGCCCTTCGTTCCTCTGTTCTTTGTCCAGTCCTCTGAGATGTTCAACTTGAGTGTATCAGGCAACTGCACCTTATATATCTATAATAAATACGTTGATTTTATCTTGAACTTTGCTTGGCGATTCACTTCATTGACTTGGTACTTTCACAGCAATTGCTTACTATCTAAATCTTACTGTAATATGTCTTCCAGGGAGACAGAAATATGAGAAGATATACAGACAGACTGGCAGGAAAGAGAAAGGCAGACAGGCAGGCAGGAAGACAGAGTCAGACTGACAGGTAGACCTTCTGAAACCGATGCCAACAACAGGCACTGAACATGGTCCATTTCCATATTGCAACCTTGAGGGGTCTGTGTGTGAGACTGTGTGTGCGTGCTTCCTCAGCTGACTGGCAGTGGTAATGGCTGAATGAGGGACAATTTGACCAGGAGTTGAATAGCACGGAAGAAAGAAAAAGAGGAGGATGACAATGACGGAAGAACAGGGGACAGAGGAGTGACAGGTAATCCATCAGATGCTAAACTGTCATTATTCAATTACCACCCATCCTTAGCACTCCCTGTCACCCTGAAACACACACACACACACACACACACACACACACACACACACTCTGGTAAGCTGACTTGCCTGATTCTTGAACACAAGGTGGGTTTTCATGGTGCAAATGGGTAGCAAGTCTAGGGTTGGCACTGATGTCCCATACGCTTTTAGTGCAATGGACCCTTAAATCTCTTTCTTTATCCTTCCCCTTATGCTCTCCTTTCCTTTCTCCTCTCCTTTTTGCCTCAATGCCTCACCTCTCTCTTGGTCTCTCTCTCTCTCAATTTCTCTCTCTCTCTGTTTCTCTCTCTCTCTTGGTCTCTCTCACTCTGTCTCTCTCTCTCCTCTGAAGCGTATTCCATTCCCAGGCCCAGAACCTGATAAGGAGCTGATAAGGGACATGAGTATGATTAGACGCCAGTGACACGAGGCTTATCACACACACTCCCAGAGACGCTCCCTGGATCCCTTACACACACGCACACACAAACACACACAAACACACTAACAAAAACCACACAAGCACTCACAATCCCACTGGCTTTACATTCTACATCTACACCGCTGAGTGAGGGAGTGGTAAATGGCCCAGATAAGAGTGTGTTTGGCTAAAGACCATGTGTAGCAGGTTGGATGTGTGGTGTTTAGGGTGTCGTCACTCCAGTATATAGCATGTGTGTGTTCTGTTTCCGCAGGCAATTGGCTCTTCTCTTTGTGTATGTTCCTGAACACTAGATGGCACTGTCATGCCAAAACTGAAGCTACCCATACGTTGTGGCATTATCTATAACTGTATAATAGTATGTACAGGTAACTATGTACTTGCATTATGACGATGTTGTCACTTACTGTAGCTGTACAGATAGTGGTCTCTGTTCCTCATCTTTTCTCTATTCTCTCTCATCTCATCTCCTCTCTTCTTTTCTCAACTCTCCTCTCAGCAATTACATCTCTGTACACAAAATCCAACAAATGGACTTGTCATACATCTTGCTGGACTTGTCATCCATCTTGCTCCTCCGTCACTCTCATCAGAAGAGTAAAAACGGAAAGATTGCCGGTGAAGCTTCAATCAGCCACACAGAAAACAAGGCCAAAATCTATACACAGGCCGTGTATAGACAGAGGCCCAGGCCCAGGACTAGGACCAGGCCCAGGCCCAGGCCCAGGAAGACTCAGGAGGATGAACAGACTCTGTCTGTTCATGTGTGTATGTCTGTGTGCCTGTTTGCATGTCAGTAGGTGTGTGTGTGTGTGCGTGTCAGTTTTCAGTTTGACCCAATTTAGAGACCTTGCTGGAGAGGATCCATTAGACAGGATTGTCAGTACCGTAGGCTTGGAATTCATACACACACACACACACACACACACACACACACACACACACACACACACACATGCACGCATCTACATATCTACAGTACAAACACAAAGGAGTTTAGAGTTTACCCCAGAACCATTGACAGGGACACCCACCTCTATTCACCGGTACACTCGCAGAAATGTCTGACAGGTTGTTTTCAGAGTCTCTAATTTATGGTGTGCAGTGCGTTCCATTTGTGTGTGTGTGTGCGTGCAAGAGAGAGATTTATGCTTTATCTAGTGCTTCTATCTGTCTCTGTGCACTGTAACGAGCAGACAGGTGGACAAGCCAGCAGGCTGCACACTGATTAATGCAGTGCTAATGTGCACATGGTCACGTACGCACACACACACACACTCGGTGATAAATGCATTGTAAACTGCTGCTGTTTATCTCTGCAGCAGACTTTGCTTCGGCAGAGAGACACAGAGTAGAGGGTGCAGACAGACAGACAGACAGACTGACTGAAAAGCAATGGTATGGGTAGAGTGGTTGGTGATCAAATAGTCCAGTCTATACTCTCTTGGAAGTCGCTTTGGATAGAAGCGTCTGCTAAAATGAATACATATAAATGTATACTGTGGTTGAGAACATTGGAGCCACACCATCAGAAAATCTTTCTTTCTCTCTCTCTCTCTCTCTCTCTCTCTCTCTCTCTCTCTCTCTCTCTCTCTCTCTCTCTCTCTCTCTCTCTCTCTCTCTCTCTCTCTCTCTCTCTCTCTCTCTCTCTCTCTCTCTCTCTCTCTCTCTCTCTCTGTCTCCCTCTCTCTCTCTCTCTCTCTCTCTCTCTCTCTCTCCTCTCTCTCTCTCTCTCTCTCTCTCTCTCTCTCTCCTCTCTCTCTCGTGCAGACACACACATACAGACAAAACCACAAATCAGCGTGTATGAGTCATTGATTTTAAAATCTCCCTCCTCAGTAGGTTCACTCCCTTAACTATTAGACACACACTCACTAGATACAAGCTCACACACACACACACACACACACACACACACATAAGCGCTGGTGGATTAATTCTCCATCAATTAGCCATCCTGTCATGACTCTGAGCACAGCCTCATTTAAAACCTCCTCCGATTCTCTCCAAATCTCCAAGAGATGGACACAACCCGGGTTTACTGCCCTTTTTACTGCAGGAAAAGGAGGAGAGGGGGAGGGCGGCGGGAGATGAGAGAAAGGAAGAGTGCAGGAATAGACGGGGGGGACGAAGCAATTGCACAGCGCCCTTTCTACATTTGCATAACGCTCGTCGACTGTCCAATGCTAGCATTATTGTTACTGCCATCCCACGTCGTCACTGTTTGCTTTTAATCATCTCCTTGCTGCATTTTTATTAGGAGGGAAATCATTCTAATTCACACTTCATCACCAAGACTATTAGGATTTATGTGCTGCAATCAGCCCCCATATTAACACAATCACTTAGGAGGTGCAGATAATAACTCCTGGTTGTTGTGATTTAGCTTCCTCTCTCACGCAGCTGTATCGGTCTCGGTGCACCATCAGGTAGAGAGGAGGACAGGAAGAGAGAAGGAGGAGAGGAGGAGAGGAGAGGAGGAGGAGAGGAGAGGAGAAGGAGAAGGAGGAGGAGAGGAGAAGGAGGAGGGGAGGAGGAGAGGAGAGGCAGGAGGAGAGGAGGAGGAGAGAAGAGGGGAAGGAGGAGAGGAGGAGAGGAGGAGGAGAGGAGGAGAGGAGAAGGAGGAGAGGAGGAGAGGAGGAGAGGATAAGGAGGAGAGGAGGAGGAGAGGAGGAGAGGAGAGCAGGAGGAGAGGAGGAGGAGAGGAGAGGAGAAGGAGGAGAAGGAGGAGAGGAGGAGAGGAGAAGGAGGAGAGGAAGAGGAGGAGGAGGAGAGGAAGAGAGGATGAGGAGAGGAAGAGGAGGAGGAGAGGGGGAGGAGAGGATGAGGAGAGGAAGAGGAGGAGGAGAGGGGGAGGAGAGGAGGAGGAGTGGAGTGAAAGATGGAGGACTAAGGGAGGGAGGGTTGGAGAGAGAAGGTGGGGAAACAGTAGGGCGAGAGATCAACAACAGGAAAGTGATCCAATGGTGACCTTTTCCTGTACAAGTACAGGGGGAAGATCCCAGGCTGCGCAGAACCTCTTTTTGGAGAGCTCCTCTGTCACCCTTATGGTTTCCCTTTCTAAACCAATCCAGCAGATGCACCCTCAAAGGATGAGCTTGTTGACAAAACAAAGGATACATGTTACAACAGGGTTTGGAGTGTAAACCCACAGAAGGATAGCTCTCCAGGAGTAGGGCTGGACAGCCCTGATGTCGAGAGTTTGTTAAACGTCAGTCTCGTGCAGTAAGATGGGGTTGGTTACATTTACATTTACATTTAGTCATTTAGCAGACGCTCTTATCCAGAGCGACTTACAGTAAGTACAGGGACATTCCCCCGAGGCAAGTAGGGTGAAGTGCCTTGCCCAAGGACACAACGTCAGTTGGCAATGACCGGGAATCGAACTGGTTGTTGCTGTGTTTATCTGCTACTGTAAATCAGGTCATATTGAACGAGATAGTTCCACCCAAGATGTTGATCTGCTTCGGTGCTGTGCTTGGAAACTCACACTTGCCATGAATATGAATGATATACGGTATGAAAAGGATGTGATGGAGAAATGGGTTGGAATACTCCGATGACAGGACTGATCTTTGTCTGTTTCCTTGAATATGAAATCCCAGCCTGCATTGCTGCTGCGAAGCCTCCGCACACACGCTGCCGCCTCGCACCGAATGGGGCGCCTTATGAATTTCAGACACGTCTGAGCAACTTAGCGTTAAGCTTTGTTGTGTGCCATGTGTCTTCTCTGTGTGTGTGTGTGTGTGCAGTTCTCCTCTCGGCGTGTCTTGTCATCTGTGGTGGGCTTTAAAAGGACCAGAAGGATATCCGAGTACAGAAGAACAGATGCGCCTGTGTGTGCGCGCGTGTGTGTGTGCGCGCGCGTGTGTGTGTACGTGTGCGCGTGAATGTGTGCGTGTGTATGTGTGCGCGTGTGACAAAGAGAAAAGGCCATCTTGAGAAACAGGCAAAGAGAAACATTAATGTTGACGTGTTCATGCAACCATGTTGAAGCCAGCAGTGCATGCCACGCATGATGTTTGCGTGTTGGAGGTGTGCGGAGGAGAACATGCTGGATTGTGTGTTGGAAGGGTGAGTGGCGGAGAGGTCGATGAACTAGGAACAAGGGACAACATTCCTCCCCATAAACCGTGTAGATGGAAACACACACACACACACTGCTCCTCTGAAACTGAAGACAATGTCCCATAAACCACTGCTCACCTCTTGCACTTTAAAATATCCTGTAACTGTGTGTGTGTGTGGTTTTACTCTCTCCCTTCTCTCCTTGTGGCCTCAGAATAAAGGACACTGAATAGGGGGTCAGATGGCTGAGCGCTTAGGGAATAGGGCTATTAATCAAAAGGTTGCCGGTTCGATTCCCGGACGTACAAATGATGTTGTGTCCTTAGGCAAGGCACTTCATCCTACTTGCCTCAGGGAGAATGTCCCTGTACTTACTCTAATTCTCTCTGGATAAGAGCGTCTGCTAAATATGTAAATGTAAATCTGAATACTAAATAACCACAATGGTCACAGCATTGCCTTTGTATCTTAGCACATCACAACATTGGAAAACAAAACAGCATTCACATTAGAACTGGAAAGTTAATATAAACTTGAGCAGCATGCAATTTGCCCTGCTCACAAATATAATATTTACAAATGAAAGTGTCAGGGAGAACATCACAGGGGAGTATTTTATAGAGCACTCCCTTTAGCAATCACACATGAACCTCTAATTTCTCCTCTCTCTCTCTCTCTCTCTCTCTCTCTCTCTCTCTCATCTCTCTCTCTCTCTCTCTCCTCGTCTCTCTTCTCTCTCTCTCTCTCTCTCTCTCTCTTTCTCTCTCTCTCTTTTTCTAACATAGTCTCTCTCTGTCTCTCTGTGCTGATGCCCACACAGGAAGGTTAACCAGTGCCTGAGAGTAGAAGTGACAACGCATTAAGCTTACGATCAGGACTGAGGGTACATCACAGCCCTTGGCAACACTTAATGTGTCAGGTTACATCAATTTCCTGTCTTAATTGACATAAATTAATCCTTAATTAGTCCTCTGAGACAAATAATGTGTGATGGCTTGAAGGCTGAACCATTTCTGTCAGGTCTGACAAAGCGACGTCTTCGGTATTTAATGGAACTTTCAGAGAAGAGAGAAGTGTGCCACACGAGCAGTTGACTGCTGCACTGGTCTTTGTTCAGTTTCAGAAGAGCCAACATCTTGATGGGGCAACGTAGCTGTGAGCTCTGCTAGAAAGATGCCATCCCGAGAACTGTGTCCTCAGGTGTCGAGGCGCACACACACACATGCACGCGCACGCACACACACAGACACACACACCACTCTCTCTCACAACACACACGCACACAAAAGTGTGCACACACTCATAGACACACATGGTCTCTCCCGTGGTCCTATCAGGTGGATCTCAGTGTGTGTGTGTATTCCCCAACAGTTGAACATGAGATAACTTTAACAGTATCGACAGAAGGACAGCCCCAGAGTAAAGTAAGCTAACACCTCATCAGGCATCGCTGTGTGTGTGTGTGAGAGAGAGAGTGTGTGTTTGTGAGAGTGTGTGTGTGTGAGAGAGAGAGGGAGAGGACACTCCGCAGAGAGACAGGAAATCTATAAATATAGAATGAAAAAAATATCGCCATTAAACGCATATGGTAGTCCATTCTCTGGACGCTCAAACCACCATGTGGAAAGGCACTCTTGTGCACACACACAAAATAAACAGGCACACACACACACACACAAACACACACACATTGAAGCTAGATTATTAATATCCCTCTCCTTGTGGTGTTGGAGCCTGACCTTCCCTGTCTGTCCCCCAGGTGCCATGGAGGGCTGAACTAGCCAGGGGGCGCTCTCGCTTTCACTCTGGCCTACTGAGACCACATGATGGATGGAGCCTGCACACTTAGACATGAGTGTGTGAGTGTGAAAGAGAGGGAGGGAGGGACAGAGCGGGAGAAATAGTTAGAGAGAGAGAGACCCCTAACCTTGACCTCTGCTAAGTATTGGGCAAGGTTGTAGCTGGCAGAAGATTTTGAAAGGGCACAAGGATAGGTTGCAGAAACAAGGTTGGACTCAGGCCTCACCCTAACCTTAATTCCTAATACTCCCACCCCCTTACCAGACACAGTGTCCATACTTTATGACCTCTCTTGATATGATATTTCATCACCATCAATTGAAAGAAGATCAGTGAAATATGTTTCATTTGCATTTTGCAAATGCACTGGATCTCTCTGCCTAAAGAGGGCAGTATTGAGTCACATCTCTACTGCGGTAGTCACTCTCTGGTACTTGGCAGGAGAGGGGGTCACCAAGCAATCCTTCACTGACCT
>NC_090058.1:11182131-11187131 GCF_038355195.1 Osmerus mordax | reverse complement strand
TGTCTCTTACAGACACACATGCAAACTATCTCTCATGCTCTCTCACCCACATAATCCCATACACACAAACGATCTCGCTCTCTCTTTGTCTCTCTCACTTCTTCTTTATTTCTCTCTCTCTCTCACACACACACATATATCCGGTAACCACTATGTAAATGAACGAGAGTGTGAAAGGAAATGAGTTCAGAGCAGAGCAGACGTGCATCATCACGACAGACCAGCTATCGGTACTCGTCAAACCTTTCATTAGCAGCTGTTGGAGCCTCTGAACACATCACCAATGTCTCCCTCGTCAATCACTGCCGCTCGAACGCACTAGGAGTGTGTATGTGTGTGTGTGTGGTGTGTGGTACAGTCACCCAGCCTACCAACTGCAGTTGTTGCTGTGTGACTAATGACACTCAAACACTTAAGCAGCATCATCGTTCCCGAAACCCCTCCGAGCTTCTCGCTGTGCCCCTCTCACACTCTTAACTTTACCCTCCTCCCTGCCCCCGTGTGGGGATGGTTTTTACTCCCAGACGTGTGGGTCATGGTTGGGTCAACCTCGAGTCAAATCGTCTGGATAAAAATTTCACGAGAGCCCTAATCCATATTTCATATGACGCTGTCTTCTCGTGACATACTTTCGCTCCCACTCCCCTCCTCTCCTCCTCTTTGCCGTCTCCGGGCCGCCCGTGACGTCTCCTTGACAAGATCACCGCCGAAGTCAGCTGATGTTCTGATAACTACAAACCAAACCGTCTGTCTGAAGGTCGAAGTTACTGATGGTCCAAGAGGAGAGCCAAGAGCAATCGAAATGTCGTAAGATGTTTTGACCTGGAAGAGGGATGAAACGATCAAAGCCACAGAGGACAATCTAGTTTCTCCTCAGAGTGGATTGACTGAATCCTAAAGTTCCCACATTGCCTTCTCTCTATGTGTCTGCTTGTTGTGTTTCTTTGTTTCTTTCTTTTGTAGATGTCAAAAGTTTCTTTCGACATTGCTCTCTCTCTCTTACACAGCGAGGAGGGAGAGAGAGAGAGGGAGAAGGAAAGAGAGAGAGATAGAAAGAGAGAAAGAGAAAGAGAGAGAGAGAGAGAGAGAGAGAGAGAGAGAGAGAGAGAGAGAGAGAGAGAGAGGAGAGAGAGAGAGAGAGAGAAGGGGGAGAGAGAGCGAGTCTTGTACCCCCACTGGTCTTGTTTGTCTGAACCACAGCATTTTTACCTAAGCTGTGTTTGTCTGCTGCTTTCCAGCTCAGTCCCTGAACTCTACCTGACCTGGTGGAAACTGGTTTGGACCCAGCTACGCCCCCACATCTGCCTGATTCATCCTCAGCCTCCCCACACACACACACACACACACCCACACATAGACACAAACAGACCCACACACACACACCTTGAGCTCCCTGTGCTGAGTGCTCCCATCACAGTTGACTGGCGGAGTAAATTGCATCACAGCAGATAGAACGAGTTTTCATCCATTTTTTATCACAGATGTGAAAATGTGAAAAGAGAGGAAACGCCCGCACAGGACACACACACACACACACACCCGCCCAACAAAACGTTCAGAGGCAGGGTGTCAGCACTCCAATCCTTCCCTCTCATCCCATTTTGTCTTCTGAAGTCAGCTGACTTTCTGTATTCAAGGATTGGGTGTGACAAAACACCCGTAGCCCCCCGCCCCCCCACCCCAGCCTCCTGCAGGAAAGAAACAAAGAACACAAAACACAGGGAAGCAAATATGTGAAATTAGTATTAGTACTAACAGGCCTGAGGGCCCTAGTTACTGAAAAGACGCATGCCTGTATGCATGTCCAAGCAAGCATGCAAGTGTGCCTTTGTGTGTGGCTATAAGGCTCTGGTGGTGGCTTGTGTTATCAGTGCAATAAGACTGATTATCGCCTTCTAAAGTAAACTGGCCAATTACACACCACCACATGTCCAAACATGTCACAGCCACCAATCGCCACGCAGGTCAATTCCCGGCCAACCTCACTTCTCTTTGATTCCCTCAGTTTCTTCTCTGACTGACACTTTTCGTTTTATATGGCTGTACCGCTCCTCATCCCTCCAGTGGTGATGGTTTTAGGCAGTGGAGGGGAATGCACAGCCTTGTCTACACCCGATTAGAACAAGGCTGCGAAACAGAAACGCAGCCATGATATTTGAAAGCAACTCAAACCAGGGTATTTATTTGAGACGTTCATTTATTTATAACATAAAAATAATCAAAATAATACTGTCAGAAGATAGAAAAGCTCAACCATACGGATGTGTGTGACCGATTCGAATACAGATTTTTCACAACTCCTGAGTAACATATCAGCATTTAGCATAGACATTTGGAGCACGCCATCCCTCTGCAGACAGATTCATTAACACACGTAACAATGTAAATAAGGCAGCCTGCCTACAGTAAAAACGACTCACATCTAACTAGCCTACCACACAATAAGGGGCGACCCCTGCTTGCTTAAAACTTATAAACCTATTATTAAGCAAACTAAGCATCAAAGCTGTTTAAAGAAGGCATTCTGTTAGTTTCTATGATAGCAGAGTACTGAGCAGTAGAGTGACTCACTGGGCTCCTGGCTTAATGATAGGTCTACGCTTTTCTTGATGTTAATGGATTGCTAATTTCCTCATTTCTGATTTGTTTTAAAACCAAATGATCTTCAAAAAAAAACGTTTCTATAAAAAAAACGATTATTTTGAACCTGGTTCGAGAAGAAAAAAAATGATAAGGAAAGAGAGTTTTAGATATTTAGACTGGAGTAGATAAAAAAAGAACAAAATGAGCAGGGTGCAGAAACACATAAATGCAACCCCACCAAGCTCCACTGGGGCCTTTTCCTCAAGCAGAGGAGCCTGGATGGGGGCTTGTTCTAACCTGCTGTGCAGAGACAAGCATTTCCAACCTGATGCAGTGGAGACTGAAGCGGAGGTATCTTGGCCATCTCCAAACGATTCAGGGCAACAAGAGGTAAACACAACCAGGCCAAATAGCTCCCAGAACACTTTCCGTCTCTCTGCGTCTTCCCTGTGCCGGGCACAGTGTGATATATACAGTGCATGAAGTGGTCAAGGCCCTGACCAATTCAATTAGAAATGGTAAGATGGCATTTCATTGTACGATGACATTCATTCTGTTCAACATTTTACTTCAAACCCCTGAAACTCAATTTACGGTTGTAAGGTGTCATAGGTTTGATATTGGGAAGTATTTTTAAGAAAACTGAAATATATTGCTTACAGTATTTCAGAATTTAATCCCCATACATTTATGTTTGGTAGAGCCATCATTAGCTGCAAAAAGTGTGTTGGTGTATGTATTGGCTTTGCACACAATGTTTACTGTAGATGGTCAGGTTGGTTGGACAATGCTTGTGGTCCCCACATGTTCATATGATGCTACAAAACTTGCTGTAAAACATTCATCTTTCTGGTCTTGAGCCACATCAGCTTTGCTTTGATATTGACCTTGGGATTACTGTCTTTACTATTACTATATAGATCCTTCCATGGTTGGTATGTCATTCTTCAGATAAAGAAACAAATCTTGATAAATATATAGTATATATATTATGATATTAGTATGATATTATACTGTAACCTAAGTCACAAGACCACATGATATATTGTTGTTACGCATCCCGCTCCAAGACAGTTGGTTGTTGACGGTTGGTTTGACAGGAATATGTACACGTTAATATTTACAGTTTTTCTCAATTGCTAAAACACTAAAACCCATTGGCTGAACAAAGTTCTCAGTTGCCTGAACTCATGTAGCTAATTGTGCCTGTCTGTTGTCAATACCTTAAACCATTTCAAATGGTAAAACACAATTTTCAGATCTCACTTAGACTGTTCAGCAAAACTCTAAACACATTCTAATTTTTTTAAACACATTCTGCACTCTAATGCACATTTTCATCCACACTTGTAAACACAAATGGCAACAATCAAATAAAAATAGAGAAAACATGTAATTGACTAAATATAACCACTCAAAATTGATTTCACTTGTTTCAAATGATGTGACACAACCAATATAAGACAGTTCAGAGAGAAAACAGGTTGTTGAAGGTGGGAAAATATTGCTTGTGATGTCGACTAAGTGGTCTGTGCCTAACCCAGCCCAAAGACAAGAAGAAGCACATTGATCTCATGTTTACTCCTTTGATTTTTGTCCCTTTCAGTATTGTATATTGTAGTACAGTGCATTGTAGGCTGTATACTATACAATGAACAAATTGTATGGCCCTGAACATTGTGCTTTCCATTTGTTACAGTAACAGTACTGACTGCTCAATAGATTTTGACTGGTTGCAGGTTCATATCAACAAAGAACAAGAGTGAGTTGTGAGTAGTGAGATGCAGGGTAAAGTACTGTATAGGGGTACAAGGAGGAGAAAAGAACAAAACAATTGCAAAGAGCAAAGCAGAGTAGTAATTTCTGATCAATTTTGAGCTACTGTGATAGAACATGTTTTTGTTCATCAAAAGACAATGACGGATAAATATGAAATTTGTTTTGAGATTACGTAAAAATGTTTTGAACAATGTGTTTTATATTTTTTGGTGTATTGTTTACTGACTGCTTGATAGTGTATATCATTTTGATCACTTTGTTTATGATTTGAGAGCAGTGTTTGATTTTGAGCACAGGTAAATCTGTTTTGAGGCGAAAATTTCATTTTGCAAGAGGATTCAGTGGTTTTGTAAATAGTGCTTGAAGATGAGGTTTTGTGTTTACAGTTTTGAGAAAATGGGTGACTGTTTCAAGAAATGTGTTTTAGCAATTGTGAAAAACTGTAACAGTAGAAAGCCTTTTTCACAGTGCTTGGAAGGAGTCGTCTCATTACTGGATCTCTGGGAGAAGAGAGAGAGAGAGGAGAGAGAGAGAGGAGAGAGAGAGAGAGAGAGAGAGAGAGAGGAGAGAGGAGAGAGAGAGGAGAGAGAGAGAGAGAGAGAGAGAGAGAGAGAGAGAGAGAGAGGGAAAAGCCGATC